>NC_069104.1:1817500-2117500 GCF_947172395.1 Bicyclus anynana | reverse complement strand
AAGATTCCTTCTATTTGAATATGATTATGTTTGCAGTTTCTGTGTTAAAGCGTAACAGATAAACAAACAGAGCAAGTTTATTATTTAAAGTGGATAGTTAACTTTCTGTAGTTTGTATAATCTATGAGATGTAAACTCATCCTCTGATTGTACCTACTACCTACTGACTGTACGCAGTGGACATTCAATATCGATGCAAATGTCTCGTGAGGGCACGCTTTACATCTGGTTATGTTAATGTATGTAATTTTATATTATCTAACGTGTACGTAGGTGTTGATACCTAATAGTCATATCTGTAATAATTAATATACACAAACATCTTTACCACAATCACAAATAAGCACGACGGCTGTATAGTGTGTCATTTTCTAACAAAATATATCCACATTCGGCTCACTGCTGAGCTCGAGTCTCCTCTCAGAATGAGAGGCGTTAGGCCATTAGTCCACCACGCTGGCCCAATGCGGATTGGCAGACTTCACACGACGAATTAATAAAATTCTCTGGTATGCAGGTTTCCTCACGATGTTTATCCTTCACCGTTTGAGACACGTGATATTTAATTTCTTAAAATGCACACTACTGAAAAGTTGGAGGTGCATGACCCATGATGCCCAGGATCGGATTCGAACCCACACCTATCCGGAATCGGAGGCAGAGGTCATATCCACTGGGCTATCACGGCTTTTACTTTTTATTACTATTTTATTTAATACGTGAAATAAATTCGAAATGGTATTAAAAAAAAACTTTCTATAAATACTTTTAGGTTATTTTAAGATACATTATATTCAAACATAATATTAATTAATAAAATACCTATACAGTATACAGAATATTATTTTTTTTGGAATGTCTAAAGTTTATTAATGAAAGGATAGCAGATAAATATATTGTTTTACACACTAAATTAATGGTCTAAGCACTAATTAAGTAAAATGTTACACGAATGACGATCGATCTTCGCTTACTATACGGGCTACTAGTTTTAATTGATAAAATTTAACCTAAACAATGGTAGTAAAAAGTCCCCTTTAATCCCAAGCGCCGCAAAAAACTTCAAATCCCATTAAGGAATTAATTTACCCGCAAAATATTAATATCAATATAATCTAATATTAAATTTTTAGGTTCAAAGTGCGCGCCACGTTCGACCGGTGATTTATCAAAAGGCTAATAATTATGACACGTGCACATTTACCGTCGGTTTTTAACCAGTCATTGTGAGAAACTTGTAATGAGATTTGAGGTAATATTATTATTAAAAAAAGATTCTTCTATAATAAATCTAATATATGTTAGCTTGTCAAAAATGCATGCTATATTTTGGAAGAATTATTGTTTTCTATGTGTTGTTGTGTTTTGAAATCCAGATACGGTTTAAAATGAGTACTAGATATGTCGATAGTGGAAGAAAAACTGAATTTGTAACCAACATTTTTTAAAAAGAGCTGCTGTAGAGAGAGTTTCTTATCGATTCTTCTCTGCAAAGTCTGCTTTTCCGAATCGAAAGTAGTATCATCATTAACACGAAGATCAAAACAGTATATGAAATAAAGAAGATAACGAAATATTCAAGAACTTTTATTAACCGAATCCTGACAACGCTAATATATGTAAAAAAAATCGTCTCTCAGTGTTTGTGGTGGCAATCCTCCAAAATGGTTCTACCAATTTTAATGACATTTTATTGGAAATTATTTGGTAGATAGGTAGTGAACTATTTTTCACCATAGTACTATTTTAAATAACAGTTTTAAATCAAAATTTCATTATACAGCAGAACTTTGTATGGAACTACAATGATTTAATTTTATGCAGTTAGAATAAAATAAATTCGGCTTACTTACACCATTTTACACTTTTAACTAAAGAACGGCTGGACCTATTTTCAGAAAACGTCTCCTCTCTAATTAACAGAATAAGAGTAACTATTAAAACAACGAAATATTTCAAGTAAAAAGTATAAAGAAAACATTTTCCATTTCATTCCAATTTCCAAGACTTATGCCAAACTTTCTTACTTATTGCAAACAAAAACAAAACAAACACAACGGCTTACAAAAGGTGGTCCTAATTCACAGTGTGGATATCAGTGGGAGGCCTAAACCTGTGAGGCTTAAATCTGCAACCTTGGAGCTTTTTAGACTTAACTTGAATTCAATATTTTTGTCCTGTGACACTAATGTCGAATGTATGACGCTTAGTAGAAACTTTTTTATACGGAAAAAAATACCATCTCATTAAAAAAACAAACCGCTGTCATGCCCCTATCTATTACAAATCCAATCGGAACAAATAATGCACAAAAACTATACGTAATCATATCCTAATGACCATATTTAAGAATTCATTCCGTACCGACGCTTTTGATTTTTCACTACCGACGCGTGCGAGGCACGTGCCTCGCACGCGTCGACCGCTGAAGACCGCCATCTTGAAAAACAGCACCACCATAAAAAGATACCTATTTAATAAGCATTACTTTACAAGCAGGCGTTAACATAAATTGGTCGTATTAACGGTCATTATTTCAAGCGTTTGAATTTCGAATTCAGTCGAACGTGGACTACAACTTTATAATACAATTGTTTTTGTTTTTATGAACTTTATGAGCTTAATAATAAGGGTGATGGTGATAGTAAAATTGGATCTTAAATAATTTGATTGTTGTAAAGAAAATACGGTTTGGTTTGTACCAAACAATGGTCAAATTTGTTTTAGAATGTGGTAAGCAATGGTGGTAATTTCTTGTATTGTGTTGGGAGGCGTATAGTTAGGTATTTTAGGGTGTTGATGACAAAGCCTTCTTTACTTGAATAAATAAAGGGGTGATCACTAAAGCTGTTATAATCTATGAATACCCTACAATTAAGTATAAACATCCAAAACAATCAAAAAAAATATATGTAAAATAAATCTTGTAAGAAACCTTAATAACCTTATACAGTTTTTACTCTTTTTTTCAAAAAGTGTGTTTTAAAACCACTTGATATTAAGTGACGATCAAGTTTTAAATTGTTAATCTGAATTAGATGATCTCTGAAACAATTTAACTGTTTCGAGTAATGTAAAAGCAAGTATAATTTGAATGTATATATTTTTAAACCAAAAGTACCTCTATTTGTTGTTGTTACATCGGTAAAATAAAAACATAGAAACAAAATCTCACCCTTCAAAAATAAAATTAAAATCACCCCATACATCGGAGACCTGTCATCAAATATCAATTCTACCCACATTATTTCGGTCCGCAAAAATCATAATCAGCGTAACAACCAGACATGTCGAAAAAAAATTAAAAAACACACATGACAAGATTGGGAACGACTTGACCAGTGTCTATTGACCCCTGCCAATAGCCAGCAATGTTCCTGTCACTAAGGGAAGTATCGTAAGGCTTAGGTCACACCAAGTTAGCGATCGACGTTTGCTGAGTTCTAGGCTGAGGCTTTTATTTAGAAAGGTATGCGTAGCTCCTTTGCCTAGAACATAATTATACTCTGTCAAGATCTGTGTGTAAATCTGTCAAAGATATATGACATGCAGTTACGTATAAAACCAAGTCAGGTTAACCATTTGCAACTCCAAAATATAGTACGGATCTGCATAAAAATTGGCACAGAAATATATTGCCCAGTTCGTGCGCTGTGCATAGTGCGGGTGACAGTTCGTTACACTCTTGAAAGTTTGCCGCGATTCACGATAATAGTACGTATTATGGACGTCAAACCGGCAACTGTCATCCGTACAATGCTACAGCGCACGAAATGTCGTTTTAAATTCTTATTTACGTCACTTTTTAATTTTTACATGTGAAAGAAATTAAACTAAATAAACTATGATAATGTACTTAGCATGTACAAAGCAATGTACGAAGCACTGTGTGCCCCAAGCCTAACGGTGCCAAGTTATAATGGTGGCTGATTAATGGTGCAGGAGCGAGCGCAAAATTTAATCTTTCACACAAAAAGTATTGAATGGAGCGGGACAAAAAGAGTTGGAGTGATAAATGGACGTGGCGGGTCATCTTGGGTGCCTAGATTCTTGATTCTTAGCAGACGCGCTAATAAAATTCTAAGAGATATTTTTTTTTTTTTTTACAGTAAGTATGGTCGTGGAATAGATGTCAGTTTGAACAATGAGTACTTAATTATAGTCTGGCAAGTTCGATGAAAAGACTCCCATGACATGCGGGCGACTGGGGGAAACACTGTGGGGGTGTGAAGTCGTGCGTGCGGGGAAGTGACGTGCATCAGTCATGGGTTTTTCATTCATCGCTACACGCCCCCCGGCCTGTTCAGAACATCAGGAGTGTTACGAACGAAGTTGCCAAGCTATTTTACAAGTTACCTCTTGATTACAATCTCACCTGATGCTAAGTGATGATGCAATCTAAGATGGAAGCGGGCTAACTTGTTAGGCGTAGGATGAAAATCCACACCCATTTCGGTTTCTACACAACATCGTACAGGCTAAATCGCTTGTACGTCTTTGCCGGTAGGGTGGTAACTAATCCGGTGGTGGTGGTGGCCGTATCCTTCTACCAGCCTGGACCAATTAAGAAACCTCAGTCGGTCCAGCCGGGATCGAACCCAGGACCTCCGTCTTGTAAATCCACTGCGCCAAAATATGTCAATATAAATAATCATTGATCTTAATAAACCTACTTGTTAAGTTTCCCTGCTTGTATTATAACTAGACTAGCGGACGCCCGCGACTTCGTACGCGTGAAACTCGATGTAAACTTTCAACTAGCCCTACCCTACCGTACCCTACCCTACCCTTACTCTACCCCTACCCTACCCCTACCTCTACCTTTTCCTGAATTTTCTTTGCTATAAACCTCACAGAGCCCGAGACCTTTCCAACGAATGCAAAACCGTGGAAATCGGTTCGTGCGTTCTGGAGTTATAGCGTCAGGAAAGAAAATCTAACTTATTTTTATATAGTAGAATAGGTACGAGACAGTCTCACCAGTTTACCTATATATATTTACCTATAATTGGTCAGGAGTTTATTTTCTTTCACTCAAAAACAGACAAAACTGTGAGGTAACGACAAAATATACACGTTTCGTCGTTCAAACATATCTCCAAAAAAAATCATAAATAACAGAAAAGTGACCGACTCGAATCTACGTCCTCCGAATCGACGGTAGAGGGTATCCACTGGGCTATCACGATATCCAATTACTTAAATTACTATACATTATAGAAAATATATACTACGTAGCGTACCTACTACGTATGAAGCTCATCATCATCGTCACCAACCCATATTCGGCTCACTAACGAGCACTAGAGTCCTCTCAGAATGAGAGGGTTTAGTCCTTAGTCCACCACGCTGGCCAAATGCCGATTGGCAGACTTCACTCCCGTAGATAATTAAGAAAATTCTCAGATATTTTCCTCACATTGTTTTCCATTTACCGTGCACTATGTACATAACTGAACAATTGGAGGTGCATGCCCCGGACCGATTCGAATCTACGCCCTCCGAATCGAAGGCAGAGGTCATATCCACTGGGCTATTGCGGGTACTACTATGACGCTACGAACTATGGATATACAGTTTAATCATCGAACACCCCACCAAAGAAAGGTACAAAACTTCAAAATGATAAACGATGAAGATGTCAATACAGTCTGGATTAAACTTGATGTGGTCTGCGAACTGGAAGTGGCTTGATACGAACATTTATTGATTGATATCCTTTTAGTACGTGTAAGAACTAACTGTGAGGTAGGTATGTAAAGAATAGGGATGATGACAGTTTCTTAAATTGTATATAAATTAAGAGTATACTAATAGTAAAGCAATTTTGTAAAAGGAATAGGGTATCTGCGATCATTACTTTCGGAGCTACAGGGATTTAAAGGGTCAGATTTGCGGCGCTGCCGCGGATCCCTGAAAAACGCCCCATACAAAATGGCTCTAACTAATGACGTCATAGGCAATGTAATGATCGTTAGATTTGTATGCGCGTTCAAACAAAATTACCAATATCTTTGTTATTTGTGCGTTTATGCTTATAGTTCACATATTAAAAAATGTCACATTTAATGTAAGGAAACTAAAACTGTATGAATTTTCATCTAAATACGATAAAATTTTATAATCTCATTTATTTTGCAAATATCCAGACAATCTTTGCTTTTTATGAATAAATTAGTTAACATTGACCCTATTTACCCGAATGTATCACAAAAATCAATATATTCAAACCTAGTCATCATCCCCATTCGATTCTATTCTATCTAATTTCTGAGAAACCACAGGGTTTGTCTGTCTGTCTATTTGCGATAAACTCAAAAACTACTGAACTGATTTCACCAATAGACAGAGGTCCATATGATTTAAACTAGCTGACGCCGCGCGGTTTTACCCGCGTGGTTCCCGTTCCCGGGAATACAGGGACAATACATAGCCTATAGCCACCCTCGATAAATGGGCTATCTAAAACAGACAGAATTTTCAAATCGGACCAGTAGTTCCTTAGATTTGCGCGTTCAAACAAACAAACAAACTCTTCAGCTTTATAATATTAATATAGATACATATCTAATTTGTTGATTGGTTGAAAATAAAGATAATAATTTTTGTAAGTGACGTAAACAGTAATTTTTTGTAAAAAACGCTGCCTTTACGAAAGCTTTTTGTATTTGAGATATAACAAACCATTGAAATCGATTCCATTTAATGAACATCGCGGGTAAGTCACATATTTTTTAACCGACTTCAAAAAGGAGGAGGTTCTCAATTCATTCGGTATTTTTTTTTTTTTTTTTTTATGTATGTACACCGATTACTCAAAGACGCCTGGACCGATTTCAAAAATTCTTTTTTTGTTTGAAACGGTATAGTCCCCATTTGGTCCCATTGCCATCATGTCAAGATCTGATGATGGAGTCCTGGAGAAATTGAGAGGAACTTTCGAAAATTATATGGGTGTCTAGTGTGTTCGTATACTTTTCCATTTAGTACTTTTAAGCACTACAATTTTATGAAGGTTTGAAATCGATCTGATGAAGGAGCCATAAAACAGACGAGGGAACTCCTCGGCGATTTACAGCAGTTACCTTGTGTTTGGGCTTGATTAATTTGTATTAATGAGAACTTTTCACATAGATAGGTTGTAACTGTCATTTAGGGGTTTGGTGATGAAGACCAAGGACAATTAAGGGAACTCCTTAAGAGTTTACAGTAACTACCTTGTGTTTGGCCTTGATTAATTCGTATCGCTAAGAACTTTCTACCTAGATGAGTTGTGTCTGTTATTAGGGGTCTGATGATGAAGACCAAGGTCAATTAAGGGAACCCCTTAACTGTTTACGATAGCTACCTTGTGCTTGGGCTTGATTAATTTGTATTGCTGAGAATTTTGTACCAAGATGGGTTGTGACTGTCATTAGGGGTCTGATGTATTCGTTTGAGATGAAACTTTACACTAAAAATGGAAAAATAATAAAAATTTTAATAAAAAAAAATACAACCGACTTCAAAACCTAAAAACGTACCCACTAAACTAAAAAGTGAAAAATAACATCATAATATGTTCTACCTGCTGATCAGTATGAAGGCGGTGCTTAGCCGGTGTTGTCTTAATTTAAGTCATTTCTGACAGGACCACATGAAACAACACTGTCTGCAAAATCTAAATCTATAAGATATTCTCACATGGCTTGAATTAATACATCACCGGCTTAGCACCGCCTTCATACTGATCAGCAGGTAGAACATATTATGATGTTATTTTTCACTTTTTAGTTTAGTGGGTACGTTTTTAGGTTTTGAAGTCGGTTGTATTTTTTTTTATTATTTAAGAAAATCTTACAAAATCTTCTTAAAAAAAATTGGTCACATGAATGAGTTTACACCAATTTTTTCGCAGACGAAGTCACGGACGTGCGTTAGCTTACCATAATAAAGTAAAACAGTAAAAATATTACTAAACGGTATAATTCATTGCCTGTAATTTTCGATATGGTACCAACATCATACCATCCCATACGAACGCTATAATTTGGCCGAAGAACCAAACAAAAGACACGTGGCCAAAAAACTTGCGGTAAATAACCCCCCAATGGTCGTAATTACTGTATAATACACTGCTCATGATGGATGGACGCACGCCTATCCGTTTTGTGAGGAAATCGCAGTTTAGGGTTAGCCCACCCCTTGGGAACTTCTTTAGCGCTGATTTGATTTTTGTGATAAAATAAGAATGAATGGGCAGATCGCTCATCTGTGACGTGGATTGTAAGATTAAGAATGTAGAATAATCAAAGTATTCTTTAAAGGGTCAATGGTTTATGCTTGACAATCATGCTTAATGGAGATTGTTATAAGTTGAAGCGCTTGCCTACAAAATGCCTATTCACTCTTGCCTTGAAGGTGTTTAATTTGTAGTTGGCATGAAACAAAGTATACTCGTACGTACAGTATATACCATACAAGTAAACATATACTGTTAGCCCCCATTCGCACGAGCGTTTTTATACTATATCAAATATAGTATGACGTTAAATGAAGATCAATTCCAACGCCCAAAATTGAAAATACAAAAAAAAACGTTGGGTTTTTAAAACGCCGACGTGTGAACATATATAGGTACTTGGGAATGCATTTGTTCTATTTAAACTTTTTTAATGTTAAAAAAGCGCTCGTGCGAATGGGGGTTTACACGAAACATTTTGCATTGACGTCGTTGTTTAAAATACCTTCTGCTGACCGTGCTTCATGCTTCGATTTTAAAAAAGAAAAACAATTAGACATCATCTAGACAAGCGCGTCCCAACTTCAATCTCATTATTGCTTTCCCTCAGGCATATTTTTTAAGCAACACAATAATACAAGCGCAAGCAAATCTCATATGAAATAGCGATTTCAAAAAAAATCACTGCATTACATACTTCGAAAAATTCAGTTGGTAATTAAATTTATTTGAGCCTTTGACATTACCCTTTCTTTTACGTGGGCGGTACTGAAAATTAAGAAAGGGGAATGTCCATTCCCGGCCCAGACCTTTCGTCCCCGCCCCCCACTTTACATAAAACTAAAAAATACTTGATATTTTTTGTTTAATAATGAATAAATTACTTTATCCATAGCGGTTTGCTATAACTTTCCCCAAAAAATAAGTTTCACAACGATATTTGACAATATGATAGTTGTTGTATGACATTTTTGAAGACACGAACATGAACAGTGTTGCCAGCTAAGTGATTTATTTGGTTTAATCAATATTTTAACCGAATAATAATAATCGATCTTTTTCTACAACAAAATCACCTGGAAAAGCAAAAGTTGTAATAGATTATAATGTTTTTGATTATAATATCTGCCTCACTCTTTAAAAACCATTGCATAGTCGACATTATAAAACGTTTCTTGATATCAAAGTACCTATTATATTTTTCGCAATAATCAACCACTAAGAACTCATCTGATTTTTTTAGTTTAATCGATATTTAAATGGATAATAATAATAATCGAGCATAACATTAAGAACATAGGATCACTGCGTAGAAACATTACCAACTACGCCATTTAAATACTATCTATACTAATATTATAAAGCTGGAGAGTTTGTTTGTTTGTTTTTTAATCTCAGGCACTACTGGTCCGATTTGAAAAATTCTTTCAGTGTTAGATAACCCATTTATCGAGGAAGGCTATAAGCTATATATTATCTCCGCATTCCTACGGGAACGGGAACCACGCGGGTAAACCGCGCGGCGTCAGCTAGTATAATATATAATATGAGTAGTAGCGCAAGCCCGTAACTTCGGCGCGGCGGTTTTTTTATACAATTTTTCCATACTCTATATAAGCTAGCTACACGATCGGCCAACGCGCAAGCTACAGCTATACTAAGCTGATATAAATAAGTGGTCAAAGTGGTCTTAATAGTTGATATTCAATCCCTTTCTTCCGATAACTTTATCCTTTCATCCGATCTAACTAAATCAAATTCTATATATTTCTATGTATGCATAAATAGTATACATAATGTAGATAATATATTATGTTTACATAATACATTGACATAAAATTGCAATTTTGTCCGGGTGAAAACGCAATATCATGACAAACTACTTGTATAAACCTTCTTCTTGAATCACTTTATTTATTACTGAAAACCAATAAAAACCATTGCGTCGTGTAAAAGATGGTGAAAACAATGACGTGTTATTCTAGTAATAAAATTATTCAATTAGAAATCGATACGAAGTTATTCGATTTTTCGTGTTTCGTATGGCAACATCGATTTGACTTTTGGACAGATAATCTGTTGATGTCAATAATTGTCAATGTCATTCTCATTTTAGTAATTAGATAATGTCATTGAATTAATTTACTGATTTTGTCTGTTTTCTGTTTACCTTCAGTATTTTTTGAACCGAATTATAATTTTTCAAACCACAGCTATAATATAAATAAAACTTGCACGAAGTTAAATTCGAAATTCGAATAATGTTGACCCTGAACCGGAAAAATTACAAGTTTATTTCAGCTCTCAGATGTAAATACAAGAGGACATTTACGCTGCATTAATCAATGTTAATATCAATATTAAAATTATTATAGTTGGCATCAATTGTCAATAAAATGTCACGAAAATACGAATACATTCTGTTTGAAACATGCTCGTAAACAAGTACACAGCAGGTGCAGGCAGCATAAATAATGTTTGATCCATTTTTAATGTGAAAAACGATTATTATTCATAAGAAATAATATGTATAACTTTAATAATTTTTGTCATGTTATTGTGTCAAGTCACAACAGAGTGTAGTTTCCCATATAAGTGTTGAAGTGTCGCTCAGTGTATTTTTATGACTAACCAATATTGCTGTATTAAAAAGTACATTTACTGTGTAATTACTGGCGTAGAAGGCATAACATCTAGTCAGATGTAGGACAGCACATAGGTTTTCTTGCATTGTTGATGGTTTGTTCAAGCAATATTTAGTGCATAGAAGTATTATAGTATATTTATCCTACTTTCCTGATTAATATTAAATGTGAACTGTGAGTTTGTATGTCAGTTTGCTACATTTTCACACCCTAAACCAATTTTAAAACAGTAATAAATTGTGCATACTAGAGAATTATCTTAATTCTCTGCGTGTGTGAAGTCTGCCAATCCGCATTGGGCCAGTGTGGTGGACTATTGGCCTAACCCCTATCATTCTGAGAGGAGACTCGAGCTCAGTAGTGAGCCGAATATGGGTTGATGATGACGACGAATAAATTGTGGAATAACATAACATTATTAAATCCACTAAGTAAACCAATTTTAAAACTCTGATTAAATTATTTGCTGGATTTTCATATTTTATTACTATTTCAGTTATCCAGAGTCATCCCAAGTTTGTCAAAATTGCTGGAAAACGACTGATAAAGCAGCATCTTGCTCAACTGAAGAACGGAAAATAATTATGTAATAGCGACAAACACTCCAAATCAATGTTGTTTTCCTCGCTGTAATACATTTGTAAATTCATTTATTTACAGTGCTTGTAAACTAAGCCTTGGTTTTGCAAACAAGCACTTTTGAAATAATAAAGTTGACTATTTGTCCATCTCCAGACAGACAGACAGACCTCATCATCAGATAGGAAGACAAGTTCTGCTGAGGAGTGTCAGCAAGAAACTCAACAGTCACTCTTTTTTAGAAAAGTAGTACAATATTATAATTTACAATTGTTAACATCATTACAATAATTTCTTCTAGTAGAAGCTGATCCAATGGCCTCCAAGTAGTGGTGTGCACTTCATACATGCATTAAAGTACTGCATATCCTAAGAGTTGTCTTCATTAGTAAATACAGATTTTTCCACTTTGCTTAATTTTATTACTAGTGCATACCCTGACCGACAACCATATGCACGCCACTGCCTGGTTGGTTGGTTATTTCATTTATTGATTTATTTGTTAAGCTTGTTGGTTACATAAAACAATAAATCTATTCATCTACTTTAATGTTACTTCATCTCCGGTGTACTTTTTGAGCAGTGAGAGTGATAAAATAAAATATTTTTTTTTATGTCTAGCAAACTTTTATTAAAAAAATTATTTAACCAAATCCTTATTTATACATCATATTATCATCTCCATATACTTTTATGGGGGGGCGTAACTGGGTTTCTTGGGCCAAAGTTGTATGGGCTGGTGGACATTCCCCTTTACGTGCCTAACTAAATTAAGTGCAAGAAGGAGGATTAAATTATCTTTCGAAGCCAAAGGGTCTATGAGGCCACATTTCACCAGTTTAAGGTTAATTTGTAATTAAGTTACCAAAATTATAATTTAATTATTTCCAAAAATATAGGCAAATAAGGACTATTAATACTTACTAATAATGGAATAACATACAGTTACGTTATAGTTCATAATAATATTGCTCTGTAGGTTTTAATTAATTACTCCCCAATTCGTTGGACACCCTGTGGTGACTAACTTCAAAGAGTCCATGACAACCTATGACCATTTCTACTAACAATAGCCTATTTTAACATTTATTACCAGTTCCATAAGTTCGATTATCCTGTGAAGTAATACCAAAACCTTTACGTTATCTTTAGCATTTATTACATAAGTGATAAGGTTAATAATTCCCCGATCAATAGTAGAATGACGGAAGATTGTGATGTGTGATATTAAATGAATATCTGTCGGATTTTCGCTGCTTATGAGCATTTGACGCTGAAAGTGTGGCGAGGCCTTTGAAGATTATCCGAATAGCATACAGGGTGTTGTGTTTCCTATAATCTGTACCAAATAATACTATAAGAACTTAGAACACTTAGTAGTCAGCATGTCATAGATAGAGCCGTGATAGCCCAGTGGATATGACCTCTGTCTCTGATTCCGGAGGGTGTGGGTTCGAATCCGGTCCGGGGCATGCACCTCCAACTTTTCAGTTGTGTGCATTTTAAGAAATTAAATATCACGTGTCTCAATCGGTGAAGGAAAACATCGTGAGGAAACCTACATACCAGAGAATTATCTTAATTCTCTGCGTGTGTGAAGTCTGCCAATCCGCATTGGGCCTAACCCCTCTCATTCTGAGAGGAGACTCGAGCTCAGCAGTGAGCCGAATATGGGTTGATGACGACGATGTCATAGATGCAATAATGCGCTGCCTCCCCTTCTCATTTCGAACTTATATTAGAGAAGGATTTTTTCATTCTTAACACGCTTTTAGTAGTTTCACATTACAAATCCAATATGGCGGCTTGCCCAAGATGGCGGACTGGCTATGGAATATGGATATTAAATGAAAGGGTTTCCTGTCAGGAATACGAATAAAATAGTCATGTGACTTAAATGTAAGATTTGTAATTTTTAGTGCGTGCTAAAAACGTGTTTTTAGTTTTTTAAAAAGTTATTTATTATCATAATATGTACGTATTTTACAATGACTGCCCTAGTTACAAATCTAGTGCACATCACTTAACACGTAGTTACTTCTTCATTTTATGTCGTCCTTCAAAATTATGCCTTTATTATTTTTATCTAGCAAAATTTACTTTTTTTGTCGATTAAATTATTTTTATACGCACTTTTATTGTTTCACAATTCTATAGTTAAGAAAATAAGTATTTCTGAAGGTTTAATTATAAAAACATACAAAGAACATCAGACGATAGATGGTCCCAAATTATTACAAACTGGTACCCACGAGACTGAAATCGCAAACGAGGTAGACCATTAAGAAGGTGGAGTGACGATATAGTCAGGGTTGCAGGTAAAACATGGCAACGAACAGCCAGATACAGAATACAATGGCTACAATTGTAGGAGGCTTTCACTGCTTTATGCAGTCCTTACAAAAAAGAATAATAAAATGAAAAATTAACATTACTTACATAATATAAAAAAATTAGATAATATCAACTAACCTACTAACAATCTATAAAACTTGTAAACCTTAATAATATTTTTCAAAAAAATGTCTGTAATTGTAAGGAAATAAAGCTATTTTAATTTTATTTTTTAATTATAAAAATAGATCTACCAAATAAAAATAAAATTTTAATATTTTTAATCAATTTATAATCAAAAAAAATTAAATCCCAATCGAAAACACGTCAAACAATAATTTCATTTAGTATGAAAGAATTTAACAGTTTTAGGAGATTTATATAGGAAATAGGGATGGCAACATTGATAATTATTTGCTAGACTTGACAAACTCACACTAACACTAAAGACTTAAAGGCTGTTTGTCCACCAAAGCAGAGCGACGAAGCGTTGCGGAGAAACGGACTAATGCGGAGCGGAGTTGCATACTGTGACTGCCCACCGGAGAGGAGCGAGGCTGCGGAGCGAAGTGAGAAAGTAATGCGAAGCCGAGTTGCAGACGTGATTCTCCGCTCCGTTTCCCCGCTCCGCTTACCGTTTTTATATGAATTTTTCAAACTAGCTCGCAAGTCCCTGTCCACTGAAGAGGAGCGGAGATTTTGTGCAATCCTATCTAAAACTAATAAACGCGAAAGTTTGGATGGATGTTTGTTACTCTTTAACACCGCTACTACTGAAGCGATTTGGCTGAAGTTTGGAATGGAAATAAATTTTACTCTGGATTAACACGTTTCCCGAGATTTGCAAAAACTGATGATTCTGATGATATGAATGTTTGTTACTCTGTCACGCCTCGACTACTGAACCGGATTACCTGAAATTTGGTAATGAGATATATTATAGCATGGATTAATACATGACTACTTTTTATCCCGGAAAATCCATGGTTCCCGAGGGATTTGTGTAAAAATAAATGCCACGCGGACGACGCCGCGGGCGTCCGCTAGTTGGTTTATATTTATCCGTTTCTCGGCTCCGCTGCCTTGCTCCGATGCCTCGCTCCGCTTCGGTGGACTGCCAGCCTTAACATACTATCCACCCAAGTTAGACGCATCTTTCTCTGTAACGTCCCACAGAGTCCGGTTTGTGTTCGCTGTGCCATCCTTCAGTTTCTCACCGAGAACTTCATCGGACACTGATTCGATGTCATCGTCCAGTGACGTCATTGAGATGAGCGCAGACTCCAGGTGTTTGGTGACGTCACCCGTGTCGCCGCTACCTGGCTGGTTTCTTGTGCCTAAGGTCTGTGTGGAAGAAATATCTTATAAAGATGTGGTCAGTTATTGGGACACAAGACTGAGGTCCTACAAGACTGAGGTCCTGGGTTCGATCCACGGCTGGATCAATTGAGGTTTCTTAATTGGTCCAGATCTGGCTGGTGGAAGGCTTCGGCCGTGGCTGAATTTGTTGTGGGCTTTTCTCGGACAAAGACTCGGTCTCTTTGGAACCCTCGTTACTTTAATTTTAAGTTTTCGACCAATTATTATCACCATTATCTTATAATATTAATACCAGACGTGTCGAAAGTGCTTGTAAACTAAGCCTAATTAAAATAAATGAATATTGACTATAATTAGCTATAATTAGCTCCGCGACTCGCTGAGCTATGTCAGTAACTTTATCATTATCAATCCACATTCGGCACACTGCTGAGCTCGAGTCTCCTCTCAGAATGAAAGGGGTTAGGCCAATAGTCGACCACGCTGGCCCAATGCGGATTGGCAGACTTCACATATGCAGAGAATTAAGAAAATTCTCTGGTATGCAGTTTTCCTCACGATGTTTTCCTTCACCGTTTGAGACACGTAATATTTCTCAAAATGCACACAACTGAAAAGTTGGAGGTGCATGCCCCGGACCGGATTCGAACCCACACCCTCCGGAATCGGAGGCAAGAGGTCTTACCCACTGGGCTATCACGGTTCTTCGAATAGGTATACGAGCAGGTATATCTACTTACGTCGATGATAGCCATATGCAGTATAGGAACCTCTATTTTGCAAGGCAATATCTCTTGCGGCTCCTCATCTAGATACGTGTCTCCCACTGTCGATAGCATATTTATCTGTATAATTATAAAGTGTATAATTTTAAAATGCCGATGTTTAGAAGTCGTTGTAATTTTTCCTTTGATTATTGCAATACGTTCCATTTCTTTATTTGAAAATTTCTTTTCAATTGCTTCCATATCGGGTGTCAATCCAAAAAAAATACTGTTTCAAAATTTCTCAAAAAAATGTTTGAGAGATAGTTCTTTTAGATATTATCGTTTTGTTACACAAATTAGCCCGCTTCCATCTTAGATTGCATGATGATGCAATCAGCCCTTGACTACAATCTCACTGGTAAGTGATGACTTACCAGTGAGATTGTAGTCAAGGGCTAATTCGTAAAGTATAAAAAATAATAATCTTTGTAACATAAAATGGAACCAACTTCAAAGACAGTTATTTTGATTTTAACACAAAATTACTAAACCGATTTTCATAAAAATTGAATGGAACCAATCTGGAAGTTTATGTACCTACTCTTTCAAACAGAACAATAATTATCAAAATTGGTTAATAATGACGATTGCTAACAAACATTATAAAAAACATACGCTCCGAATTGAAAACATCCTACTTTTTTGAAGTCGGTTAAAAAAGAAAAAGAGAAAAAGGTGGTCCAAAAGTATTCACCCGTCTCAGACGCCATTTCTCGATGAACTCGTTGGTCTGCATCAACGTATCCCGACTATCTTGCAGGAGGTCATCAATTTTGTCCTTGCACCGAATTTTCTTGTACTTGTTTAGGAACTGAAAGCGTTACAACCAATGATGTTAGAAGAAAAAGAAGTAGACATAGACCACATTCGATATTTATAAACAAAAATTATTTCAGCGGCATTGTCAACGGAGCGATGACAGTGCGGCGACTGAGCTCAGGTTTGCTAATTAGCATGGCTTTAACGTGCCACCTGTGGTCTGCGTATAACCTATCTACCTCTTTTTTCTTCTAACATCATTGGATACAACAAAGGTACGGTTCGTTTCAGATAGCATGGGTAAACGGTGACAGTTCGCTTCACTCTTGAAAGTTAGCCGTGATTCACGATAATAGCACAGAAAGCATAGGTAATAGTATATTTAAATTGGTAATAGTAGATAATAGTACTAATAAATAGTATAGTACTAATGATAGTTAACTTAGTACAGTACTAATGATAGATAACCTCGTTATTGATCCAAGTTGGGAGGAGGGTAGTTTACCAAAACTTGTTAGGTACTAACCAGATGTTTTTTTAATTAATAGTTAATTAATAGTTAATTAATAGTTATACAACTTAACAGCCACAGTGTCCTACAAATTGCGTAGTACTTTGTCTCGTTTCGACGCTCAGAAATTTTCATTACCCTATAACTTAAACTTACCAATATAGTCAAACCCAGAAACACAATTTCCCAAAGCAAAACTGTCAGACTGATTTGAACGTCCTCTTTGATTTGAGCGAACCTCTCCTCTTCTCTTAAATATCTGCGCACGAGACATGTAAATTTACACAGCATCCGTTTACACATGTCCACAAATCCGTTCCCCAGGAGATAGTAATCCAAGGTTACCAGGCTTAAAAGGGTTATGGTGTATGTTACGAACCGGAATAATTTGAGCATTTTGAGCCAAATGATCTCCTGGTGGAAGCTATGTTAAATACTAAGATTTACATTTAGTTCACAGATTAATTTAGTTCAGTAAATTTTCTGTTGTATTGAAAATTTAAACGGTTGATTTTTTGTAACTGACAGTTAGTTAAATTTTGAACACATATTGATAATTTTTTTGTTTAATGCTCTGAGTTCTTGCTATTTTGAGCCTATTTAAACTAATCTATGGAGGTAAAGTTTGTGGTAGTTTAAGGGGTAATTTCTGTATCTACTGAACTGTTTATTGTATTGTTCCGATGGTCGTTTCAGTCAATGGTCCTATGTAGCGAAAAGCCTCGACCTTAAGAAGCTTTCGCTTAACTGTTGGATACGGTGCGTATTTTAAGGAGGTTGCTCACACTGGAGCCCTGACCGCCGGTGCTCAGAAACTCAAATGTCCCGCAGCAGGGAGGGTTGAATTTTTTAATTTTAATTCTAATATCATTTTCTGAAAATTTAAAACAAAGGACAAATATATGAATAATTCTGATTCTGATTCGGATTCTGATCCTGTATCTGCATTTAATTCTGATTTTGATTCTGATTTAGAAAGAAAACTTTTAAGTATGACTATCTCAGTCACTGAGTCCATAAACCTAAGCCATAAACACTTAGGCGGGAAGCCATTTTGTTTTATACCATGTTTTAATAAAGATCTGTGACTGTCGCTATGGTAACGATAATTCAAAATTTGTTTTCCTTAGCAACGTTTATTTTGATACATCGTAGCACTTTGTGTGTTCTAAATATATTTTTGTGTGAATTTTAGAGAATTTTGTGTTAATTTTCAAGAAAGCAAATAATCCAATAGTACAAAATGGTAAGCTATTATAACATTCGTTGTACTTTTTATTCCACGACTTAATGCTTGATTAAGTCCATTGTCATCAGTCTATTTAATATGGCCTACTACAGAGCTAAGCGTCTCGCTTCATTGGAAGGAGATTTAGGGTTCATTTACACGAGCAGCACAGCAGCCAACGGCAGCTGGCAACTGCTACTGGCGAAGTCTCGGCGGCAGTCGCCGACTGCAGTCGACGGCAGTCAACGGCAGTCAACGGCAGTCAACGGCAGTCAACGGCAGTCGACTGCAAGTGTTGATATTTAACGATTTATGGGATGCATTGCATCTAACGGATTTTTAATTTTACGATAGATTCGTGCAATCCGTATGATGAGGATCTGTGGACGCACTTTACTTTCTATAGAAAGAATACTACGATCCGTTTGATGCAATGCGTTCGATACGTACGATTCGGATATGTGGACACCTACCATTAACGATCACTATCAGATGTTTATAATCACGAATACAAGCGTTTACAGTTCGTGCGCTGTAGCATGGTGCGGGTGACAGTTGCCTGTATGACGTTCATAATACCTACGTACTATTATCGTGAATCGCGGCAAACTTTCAATAGTGAAATTAACTGTCACCCGCATCATGCTACAGCGCACGAAGTGTAGGCTTTATTTTATCCCCATAATTCCACGGAAAAGGGGCATCTATTAGTTATAGTAATGTATGGATTATATAGATATTTTTGATAAATATCATAATATATTGCTTCTTAAAATTTCAGGCGCCAAAGGGAGGAAAAGGGGGAGGGAAAAAAGCTGTTGGTAAGTTTGTAAAGTTAATATTAATAGTTTTACATTATTTAACATTAGTTTGGTTTACGTATATTATACTGTCTAATCTATTGACGGCCGTGTGGCGCAGTGGGTAGTGACCCTGCTTTCTGCATCCACGGCCGTGGGTTCGATTCCCACAACTGGAAAATATTTGTGTGATGAGCATGGGTGTTTTCCAGTGTCTGTGTGTATTTATACATTATATAAGTATTTATATGTAGTATATAATTGTATATTAATATTATAATATCAACTATCTTAGCACCCATAACACAAGCTACTCTGTATGCTTACTTTGGGGCTAGATAGTGATGTGTATTGTTTAAGTATATTTATTATTATTAATCTATAGGTACTTCTATACTAATATTATAAAGAGGAAAGATTTGATTGTAGGTTTGTTTGCATTGAGTAGGCTCTTAAATTAGGTACTAAACTGTACTGTACAATTTAATGATCCTCCGAAGCGGCTTGACCCATTTTAATGAAATTTATTTTGTATATTTGGTAGGTATGTGTCATAAAGTATTTTTTATTCTTCCAATTTTAATATTTCGGTATGAAAAGTTTGCCGGATCAGTCAGGTAATACTTAGGTTAAGTTATAGTCCAATGTAAAACCGTCACCGACATCATCATTGATAAGAATTAATCATTAATAACAAGGCCAATAACAATCACTTAATTTAATTCAACAAATATTAATAACACTTTATTTCAGCCATCATCATAGATGGAGTGGATACATCAGAAATGAACAGGGAGAAACTTGAGCAGTTCACATTAAAAGTCAAAGAAGAGCTAGACAAAGAAAGGGAAGAAAGAAATTACTTTCAGCTAGAAAGGGATAAAATACGTACATTCTGGGAGATCACTCGTCAACAGCTAGAGGAAGCGAAAGCTGAACTGAGAAACAGGGAACGCGCTACTGAAGAAGCACAGGAAGAAAACGAAGCACTTCTGGAGACAGAGAAACAAAAAATCAAGCATTTGAAGTATGAACAGCAAGCAGCGTGTGCTGCTTTGAGAGCAGAGAACTTGGTTGCCTTGAAAGCAGCAAAAGAAGAACACACAGGTAATTTATCAAGAGCTTTAATGCCAACAACAGTAAATAACTATCGAAGACCTTCAGATGTAAATACACTAACAACTATGTTATTATGTATAGATAAATGTTATCCCTAAAAGTATGAGTAATCTTATTCCGAGAAAATTAGAGTTTTTTTGAAATCCTAAAAATTAGTTGAGATTTTTTTTTTTCAGAACAAGAACTGGAACTTCTGAACGATAAAAGAGCTTTACGGCAAGAAATGAGAGAGAAAATGTTGGCAGCTCAAGACGAACTTAGAAGAGCAAAGTTGATACATGCTGAAGAACTTTCTAAAACCAGGTCTGATTGGGATTTCTTATTTATTGTAATACCTATATTGTAATATATAGGTATTACAATAAATACATATATTGTAATATATAAATATATTACAATATATGTAATATTGTAATAACTAAGAAGACTAACTATTATGTTATTTCCTGTCTTTACTGCAAGTTTTTATCTTACTTTCCATGTCAATTATAAACTGATTGTAGATAAAATCTACTACAATTTTTCAAAACTTAATAGATTTTATACATAAGTTATTTGTGATATAACTTATTGAAATGTAACTTTATATAACTACTAAAAACTACCAAATTTTACACAAAAAAGTTGTAGATCTTATACATAAGTTACTTGTGATAATAACTTATTGAAATGTAACTTACCTTTTTGGTAAGTTACATTTCAATAAGTTAATACAAAAACCAAAAAGTACCAAATTAAAACAAAAATCAAATATCGAGTTTGCAAAAAAATCTAAAAATGGCGGTAATTAACTGACTTCCAAAAAGGAGGAGGTTTACGTTCGGCTGTATGTATGTTTTTTTTATTTATTTATTTATTGCTGAGAACACATACATTTGCCATTTCTGGCATACAACAGTTTATATTACAAATACTATTAACAAAATATAAAAAAAAATGAATTCAATAGCAGATGATTAATCAAAAAATAAAAATTAGAACAAGTAAAAAATTACAATCTGTGCAGGTACGAGTACTTATGTCAAATAATAATAATTAATAATATAATAAAATCTTTACAATGTCATAGGATAAACATAATTAATAATTACAAAAAAAAAAAAATTGAAATATTAAAAATGTCACAATACATAGTTTTTTTATTTGCTTTTATAATAAAAAAAATCTCTAGTTGAATAAAATCCATAATTTATGAGCCACTTTCTAAGTGCGGGTTTAAATTTTTTATAGGGCAATCGTTTCATGTTTTCAGGCAACGAATTAAATATTTTAATACCCATACAATGGCAACTTTTTAAGTATGTTGCAGTTCTGGGAAATCTGCCCAAGACTAATTTTTGGGGATGTCTTAAGTTTCTATTGCTTTGGTCCTGTGCCTTCATAAACAGATTCATATTAGATTTAACAAAAAGCGCTAATTGAAATATATACAGGCAAGGCAGAGTTAAAACTTCCATTTTTTTAAATAGAGGCCTACATGAATCAGTAGGGAGACATCCAAATATCGCACGAATACACTTTTTTTGTGCAATGAAGGCTCTTTCTAATTCACATGAATTACCCCATAATATTACACCATATCTTAATATCGATTCCACATTTGCAAAATAAACCATTTTCATTATTTCAAAAGATGTAGTCTTACGTAGTCTATTTAAAACAAATTTATATTTATTAAGTTTATTACATATATTGTCTAAATGTACTTTCCAGTTTAGATGTTTGTCAATTTTCAGTCCTAGAAAAGTTACATAATCTACCTGGTGAATTTGTTGTTTGTCATGACTTAAATTTAAGTTAATAACCTTTTTATTATTATAATAGCTAAAATACATATAATTCGTTTTGGTTAAATTTACAAAAAGATTGTTGTCAGTAAGCCAATTCACAACTGTTTTGATTGTGTTATTAATGTCAATTTCGCTATTTATTATGTCATTACTACAAGTTTTTATAATTGATATGTCATCAGCAAATAATATATATTTATCAGAAGTTATGTCAGGGAGGTCATTAATATATAATATAAAAAGCAAGGGGCCAAGAATACTTCCTTGTGGTACCCCACATTTGTTAATCATATTTGGGGAATTAAAATTTATTAGTGTTGAATTTTCTTTTGTGCTTGCTATTTTAACACACTGAGTTCTATTTTCTAAATAACTTTTGAACCAAGACAAAGCTGGACCTCGAACTCCATAGTTTTCTAACTTAGAAAGTAATAATTCATGTGAAACAAAGTCGAAAGCTTTTGACATGTCAAAAAACAAAACTATGGGAGTATTGAGCGAATCCAATTGCGTAGCAATAGTTTTTATCAAGTCATAGCAGGCATGTGTAGTAGATTTATTTTTTTGGAAACCATACTGTTGATTCTTTATTATACTAAATTTAGTAATAAATTCTACTAGCCTCTGATACATTGCTTTTTCAAATATTTTTGAAAATATTGAGATTATGTATGTCCAGCGATAGTTTATTTTGCTTTTCTATTCAAAATCATATATTTTATTGATTATACATATATAATACAATATCCTTAAAATTGTAAAGCTACTAATATAATCAATTAAAAATAAACAATTTCAGATCTGTATTTGAAGAAAAAGCGCGTCAAATTGAAGATAAAGCTGACAAAAAACTGCAAGAGACCAAAGTAGAGCTAACTGTCAAACATAGAACAGAGATCAGTGAGGTCGAGGAGAGAAAGAATAAACAGCTTTCCGAGCTAATCGCTCACCACGAAAGGGCATTTTCGGATCTGAAGAATTATTACAACGACATTACATTAAATAACCTAGGTAAGTAAAGTTTGAATAGATAAAATATCTTAAGCCGCTTGACGTTAGTATTATTAGTTAATATTATATGTAATTAAGGAGGTCTAAATCACGATCTTCCGCTAGTTATGTTATAACTAGCACCCGCGTGGTTCCCGTTCCCGTAGGAATATGGGGATAATATATAGCCTATAGCCTTCCTCGACAAATGGGCTATCTAACACTGACATAATTTTTCAAATCGGACCAGTAGTTCCTGAGATTAGCGCGTTCAATCAAACAAACAAACTCTTCAGCTTTATAAAATTAGTATAGATATGTAAAATGATACTGGAAATATAAAAAGAGTTTTAATATTATTATTGAACTTTCATCAAAGGACACGAAGGAGAAACCCATTCTCCATACAAACTCGGGCCTAAAAATTATTCACACGATACAGAGCTGAAAATTAACCATAAATTAGAACATATGAGGATACCTCACCAAGCTAATTTTCATAAAAATCTACATTGGCCAAATCAGCTAAATTCCTTGTTTTCATAGACAACTGTCATCCAATGGCAATCAGTGAAATACGTATTTGCTAAGTTAGATCAGTAAAATAATGAAATCAGTTTGGTTTCTCTATTGGCAAGTGTTATTTCGTCTGAAATTCTAATGGAGTATTCTAGTAAAAAAAAAAACAAGATTTTTAGTGCATTTATTAATTACTGTATCGTGCTGAAAGTTTTCAAAAAGTGGACCCAATTTCGGACTGCTCCTTATGTCTAAAGTTACGATATTATGACTAATTAACGTTTTAATGATTTGTTCAGGTCTAATAAGCAGTTTGAAGCAACAGATGGAGGAGATGCAAAAAGTGAAAGAACGAGCGGAAAAGGTAGCCAGGGACGCTGTGGCCGAGTCAAAGAGTTTGAGGGAGCCTTTAGAAGCAGCCATCGTAGACAATAAAGAGTTGAAGAGGCAAATGTCCAACTACGACCGAGACAAGGCTTCATTGGCTGTGAGTTAACACTTAAGTCTATGGTATCCAAAATCGCATAGATAGTAAACAAGATTTATTCAAAATTCAAAATTCATTTTTATCAAGTAGGCTCAGTTTACAAGCACTTTTGATACGACAGTTGACTATTTGTAAAGATTCTACCACTGGTTCGGAAGGCTGGCTCTGCTGAGAAGAAACCGGCAAGAAACTCAACAGTTGCTCCTATAAGAAAATCATACAATATTATAATTTACAATAATTGATGACAACATTACAATTTCGTATAGTTTTACTTCCTGTGTTTAGGTGATCTGATCCAATCTGGCTGATCCAATAGCCTCCAAGCATTTTTATCATTAAGGAACTCATCAATGGTGTAGTAACCTCGACTAAGTAAATGTTTTTTGACACATTGCTTAAAGCTATGCATTGGCAGGTCCATCACAGTCTTGGGGACTCTTCTATAACAGGATCTTGTTATAGAAGAGTACACCCAAACCTACAAAAGGTTTTTTAACCCTTTGGAGACGATATGCAGAAATAACTAATTTATGCCCGTGTCTAGTAAGACGTGGGTTTAAATCTCCTTTTCGTTTGTACAAGTTTATATATATTATTCTTGTACAAATTATTATATTATTCTGCAAAAGTTATATCAGATTGAAAGAAAGAGTTATATCACTCTCTAAATGTTCCTCCTTCATCTTTTTATCAACTAAGTTAATCATCATCATCAACGAAGTAAGCATCGCAGTAATTTGCATCCATACGTAGATAATGTCCATAGACTTGTACATCTTAGCATCATATCATTTTTAGTACCTTTACTACAAGCTATCTTTAGTTTGGGCTAGATACTGATGTGTGTGTATTGTCCTAACATATTTATATATTTCTCAGGCTAAAACAAAGCAGTTATCTTTACTGGAGCAGCAGTTCGAAGTGCTGAAGTGGGAGTATGAAGTGCTGCAAGTGAGATTCGATCGAGTCTTAAAGGAAAGGGACGAATTAAAATCTAGGTGATTATACTTCTTTATACCATTTCTGGAATGGCGACCCTGCACCGGAAAACGCAGTGTTGGTCGACAGGGGATGAAAATCCACACCCCTTTCGGTTTCTACACGACATTGTATTGGAACGCTAAATCTCTTGGTGCTACGTCTTTGCCTCCTCCTACAGTCAAACCTGTAACTGTAAAAATAACCTCAATCGGCCCAGCTGGGGATCGAACCCAGGACCTCGAATCTCGATTCTACTAATTGAAACCGGACAATGGTAGTACACCCCCGTGACTTTATTTTTTTTTTGTTTACCACCATTTTACAAATTCAGCATGGAGTTTGGAAAGATTTAATTTTTCCGAAAAACTTTTAAAATTCTTATATTTTTAATTTGATTATGTTTAGGTTCTCAAGGGCCGTGCTAGAAGTACAACAAAGGGCTTCCTTAAAAACAGCTCTTCTAGAAGCAAAGTTGAAAAACTTTGAAGGACGCGATTTGAATCCGAGAGAAATCCATGTAAGTGATAAAGAAAATTCTATTAAGTGTTAAGGAAATCGAAATATTATGTAAGTACCTACCTATGTACTATGAAAGTCAATTAGAAGTTCTTTATGGTAATTGAATGTGTGTGAGTGTGTGTTAATTTGTGGCATCATAGCAATCCGGATAATAAAAATTGCGACTTTAAAGTAAAAATTATAATAGGTACGGTCTGTTACTTGAACTATGCGCAGCAGGACGTTGACGGCATTAAAATTTAAAATGGCGTACAAAGACAATATCTTCAATGTATTTACCAGAAAACCACGAAGAACGCGTCGTAACACTTTTGTTTAGAATTATACCTGCGCTTAAAACTGTTATTTTGATTTTTGGTTCAACTTGCTTGCCCGAGTATTCCTAAGTAAGTACCTAACCATGCTAAATACATACTTACCATGTCCCTACACGTTCGCCAGGAGCTGTTAAAAATGAAGGACACCCAAGTTGAGGACTTGCGTTACGAAGCTGCTCGTCTAAGGAAAGCTCATGATGACCTTCTCGCCACTTATGAAGCGAAATTGGTTAAACTGGGGGTCCCGCCAGAGGAACTGGGATTCAAGTACGTATAATCATAAAAAGCGCCACCTATTAGCGGTACGTTGAACTTGTTTGTAGTAACTTGTACAGCGCCATCTATTTAAACTACATGGAACTATTACGCAAAGGTACAACGCAAGTAATACATTGAGATCGTTGCAATGATGAATGACGTTATAAATATGTCAATAGATGGCGTTGATAGTTAGTGAATAGCGCCATCTATTTTCACTTACATTAAACTACAACGCAAGTTAGTTTTACTGGGTGAAACCATATTGAGTTTATTTCAATGACTGACGAAGTGTACAATAATATTAATAGATGTCGTTGAACGTTAAAATATTTAAAGTGCGAATGTAGAATACTTTAATAATTAATGAAATTTTCAATATTTTCTATGTGAAAAGATTAATGTTATGACTATGAAAGACTAGCCAACGCCCCGCAGTTTCACCCACGTAGTTCCCGTTCCCGTGAGAATAAGGGGATAAAATGTTGCATAATATGACACTCATAAATAAATTACATGGCTCTCTAGAAGTAAAAGAATTTAAAAAATCGGTTTAGTAAATCCTTTACCTCTTTAAAATAATAGTTTATACAACAAAATAATGTAATAAAATTGTTTTGACAACGGGCTCTACATTTTAAGAAAGTTGGGAAGTTACATACATTTAACTATCACCTTACTGCTATACCTTTTTGGCTTGGGGTCCCAAGGTGCTGGAATGGCAACCCAGTGTTGGTCGACTGACGATATCAAGCGAGTCGCAAGGATTCGCTGGAGGTGGCTCAGTATCGTGATGTTTGGAAGTCCCTACAAAAGGCCTATGTCCTGCAGTGGACGTCCATCGGTTGATATGATGATGATTTCTATACCTTTTTGGGTTGTTTTTTATGTTTTTTTAATTATTTCAGGCCACTTAAAGCCGTTGCAGTAGCGGGCATGTCTCCCGTGATTGGTCAGGGCCCGGCGGGATTGGTGGCTAAGGAACAGATCTAGGAATCTATTGGAAATCTACCTACCTATTGACGTCATTGTGTATCTAATGATTTTAAACTTATTTCGTGGTTGTTCTTTATAAATGTTATTTAAACGGGAACATACCACGATAAAAAGTCGAGATTTTTAATGTCGTTATTTCGACACAGTTGCATGGATCGTGGTCACGACGGGACTAAAGTTGCGAGATGAGTAGTGAAGTCAGCTGTTAGGGGCAGAATCGATCTACCCTCTTTCTCGTTCTTTTTCTTTTTTCAACAACCTCGCGTTTATGGCTGTTTAGGCAAACCACACTCACGACACCGCTTTTGTTGTTGACATTAAAAATCTCGTCTTTTTATCGTGGTATGTACCCGTTTAAATAACATTCATTGTGTATCACCTAGCTACAGTTCGTTTTATGTAGGATGGTGCGGGTGACAGTTTCACTCTTGAAAGTTTGCCGCGATTCACGATAATCGCGCCCTTAGATCTCTTTAATCCAGCCCTTACAGTAGTATCGCTGTAAAAATAGAGTAACTTCTCCCATTTTACCAAAATTTCCCTTCACTGCTCTGCTCCTATTGATCGTAGCGTGATGAAAAGTGTACTAAAACCTGCCCAGGAGTATGAAGAATGATTGTACCAAGTTTCGTTAAAATCCGTCTAGTAGTTTTTATTTCTATAATGAACATACAGGCAGACAGACAAAAATTTTACTGATTGCATTTTTGGCATCAATGCGCATTTTTGGCGCAAACTAAGTAATAATTTATTAATGTCTACACAATTCACTAATTATGAATTAAACGAAGTTTAAATGAAATTCTGTAATTTTATTTAATTCATGTTTCGTCGTCATCAACCCATATTCGGCTCACTGCTGAGCTCGAGTCTCCTCTCAGAATGAGAGGGGTTAGGCCAATAGTCCACCACGCTGGCCCAATGCGGATTGGCAGACTTCACACACGCAGAGAATGAAGATAATTCTCTGGTATGCAGGTTTCCTCACGATGTTTTTTCTTCACCGATTGAGACACGTGATATTTAATTTCTTAAAATGCACACAACTGAAAAGTTGGAGGTGCATGCCCCGGACAGGATTCGAACCCACACCCTCCGGAATCGGAGGCAGAGGTCATATCCACTGGGCTATCACTGCTCTAATTCATGTTTATTTATTCATATTTACTAGTTAGCTTTGCAGTTGTATGGTATGTAAGTTTTGACATAAACGAAATTGTGATTCTGTGTAACAAATGTCATCCAGTGGCTACTGACAACCCTTCGTGCATATCATACAGTAGATAGATGACATTAATCAATTGATTTGATGTTTATTTTAATAGTTTCATAATAAATACCAAAGTCTATAGTACTAATATTATAAAGATAAAAGCGCTTGGAGGCCATTGGATCAGCTTCCACCTTCACACAGGAAGTAAAACTATAAGAAATAAACAGTAATTGTTATCAATTGTAAATTATAATACTGTATGACTTTTTCAAAAGAGCAACTGTTGAGTTTCTTGCCGGTATCTTCTCAGCAGAACCTGCCTTCCGAACCGGTGGTAGAATCTTTACAAATAGTCAACTGACGTGTCAAAAGTGCTTGTAAACTGAGCCTACTTGAAATAAATGATTTTTGTTTTGATTTGATTTGAAAGCTGAAGAGTTTGTTTGTTTGTTTGATTGAACGCACTAATCTCAGGAACTACTGGTCCGATTTGAAAAATTCTTTCAGTGTTAGATAGCCCATTTATCGAGGAAGGCTATATATTATTAAGCCAAGACTAATAGGAGTAGTGAATAAGCCAGGTGAGCCATTCTTTGCTTGGAATGGAACCATCGAATAGAGCGTTCGCTAGCATTCTCAAGATGTTCGTAGCAATATTTGGTTCTATTCTTTGCTCGGCTCGTTGTTCAGTTAGACAAATATAAAAACGGCGAATGCTCGATGTTCTGTTACAGGTAAAAGCTCAAGTCTCCGCGGCGCAGTGGTATGCGCGTTGGATATAGGAAATGGAGGTCCTGGGTTCGATCCACGGCTGAGCAAATTGAGATTTTCTTAATTCGTCCAGGTCTGGCTGGTGGGAGGCTATGGCCGTGTCTTGTTACCACCCCACCGGCAAAGTCGTACCGCAAAGCGATTTAATGTTCCGGTACGATGTCGTGTAGAAACCGAAAGGTGTTTTTTCGTCCTCCTCTTAACAAGTTAGCCCGCTTCCATCTTGGACTGCACCATCACTTGCCACCAGGTGAGATTGTAGTCAAGGGCTAACTTGACGACGCAATCAAAGATGGTAGGGGGCTTACTTGGAATACATACAAGTTTGTTCTATCCATACCACAGATTACCGTACCGGAACCGGAACGCTGAATCACATGGTGGAACCTCCCCAGTAGGGTGGTAACTAGCCACGACCGATGCCTCCTGGCCAAACATGGACCAATTAAGGAATTAGTACCGGCAAAGATTTAGCGATTTAGCTTTCCGGTACGGTGTCCTGTAGAAACCGAAAGAAGTTGTGGATTTTCACCCTACTCCTAACAAGTTAGCCTGCTTCCATAATAAATTGCATCATCTTAACAGGTGAGATTATTAAGGGTCAAAATAAATAAAAAATCTAAACCATACGGACTTCATGGAATAGATTGACTAATACTACTAAAACACATAATTAATTTAATATTATAGCTAGTTTAAAATCCAAATCTATTGTATTAAATTCTAAATTTAAAAAGCTTGGGCACAAAAGGTCATCCATAAATAAATGAAACACAGTTTCGAAGCCAATAAATGTAATATTTACTACTAACCTTCATTTATACTTTTATATACAAAACGGTCATAAGGCAACAGTTAGTACCAAATGAATGAAAATGTAATATTACGATGAACAGTTATAATTATATAAAATATCGCTTCGTAGCGAAAAAATTTCACTTAACACACGTGCATAAATATCATGTAATAAAAATAATATTATTTAATACTAAAATAAGAAAAGTTACCTAATGAAGTAATAAAAGATTTAATAACGTAACATGGTCATAATTAAAATAAATGATATTTCAAAAATAAATCACAAAAAATGTAACACAAAATGTAGGTTTTTAATACAATTTTTAAGCAATTACATTTTCGAACATAATTTATGCAACAGTTTGTAATATAATTAAGTAGGTAATCCAATTATAATGTTATCGTCATATTATAGAATAATTAAATTATAATTGTAAATTAATTTTATAATAATAATAGTCTGCACGTGTGTAAACGTATTTAATAAGTTTTTATTATTTTTTTTCATCACTTTATACGTAATAAATATTTGCGAAGACGTTTAGTAGCAAAAAAACAATTATGTTATTATAAACGACAAACGTATTCAATTAGTTACATATTATTGAAAAACAAAATTAATTATTTAAATGCTCTTAATATTGCATTAAATTCACATAGTAACCCCAGTCCACAATGGCACGCTTCTTAAAAAATGTTATTAAAGATTTTTTTTACTGAAGATAAATTAATCTCTACTAAAACTATATTTAAAAATTAAAATTGACTACATTAATAAAATATAATTGATTTACGGACACATTATAAACATATAATTATAAAAAATAAGGTAACTCGGAAACATTCCTAAAATATATATTTTGTGCCCTTTACCTTTTATTTACAATTTATTCGCCAAATTGGTGTTTTAAAAGCACTTGAAAAAAATAACTTAATTTTATTCAAATTAAAAAATGAGGTAAATTTTGACAATTATCGAAATTATTTTCTAAGAGTACTTTAAAAGTAATTAACAGTAATAAAGAAATGTAACAAAATACTCATTACCTTAAATGATTTATTTAAATATAAATATATTTTGTATTATTTATGCGACTGACTAAAAATTATGAAATGATAATTTTATTAAAATAATTGAATACAAATTATATAAATCCTATTTCAATAAATCTGAATCATAGTCTTGTAATAAGCGTATGTTTATTTATGCAGGCAAAGCGAATGCGGTATTGGTACATACATGTATTTATAAGAAGTAGGGATGGTTTAGCTTATGTATTAATAAATTAATAAATGTGACATGAGGCTTATCACTGGACAGGTTTCTGGAAAAAAAGTGTAAAGAGCGATCAGTGACCACAATTTTTGGCAGTGATGTGTCTCTAATATAAAATTTGAAACGAACAGTAGTATACATATTATATTCGTAATTATGAAGCGGCTTTACAAAAGAGTGAAGTGTATACACAATATGTAATCGTTTCTGTAAAGACAAAAATATCTTAAAGCTCCACGATTACTTCAAAGATAAACAGCTCATAGAATCACTTAAACAAAATAACTTAAAATGTAAAAACAGTGGTTTAATAGAAAAATGTATTGATTGGATTATTTAAGATAAACACAAAGTAGAAAAAATACTTTAAGTGCCTTATGTGTTTCTAATAATTGTTAATAATGGACCTATCAAACATATAATATTCAGAATTTATAAGTTCGTAGATACAGGCGTCTATTAATTAATTATTACTCTTTCACTCAGTTTTATCACACCATTTCTTAGCAATCAAGCAAATATTCGAAAAATTAAAAAAAAAATAATAATGTAAAAATATTACAATAAAAAAGTTATATACATTCATTATTATAACAACATGTATATACAATAACGATCTTCTATACAAAACATTAAATCCCGATTTTAGTAAATTAATAAAATAATAATTATTATCGAAAAACAAAATATGTCAAATACTTTTATTACCAGAGTTTATTTGTAATAAAATAATTATTATGTAATTTAGTGACTGAATAATTGAACACAGATATTTAAAATTATTAATATTTTGTGAAATATTGTGCACAACCTAAAAGTGAGCCACACAAAATGTTACAGGTAAGTCTAAAATTATTAATTTGACTTAATTTCAGAATGATATACATAAATTGCTTTTCGATCACTAATCTATCAATTTATTAGAAGCATTAACATATCATTATAATATAAAGATTGCTACAATGCATCTCCTACGAGTACGTGCCATGTCCGTTGAATATGGAATTGTAACTAACCAAGCATTGTCTTTGAAAAAAATTCTCGTAATAAAATGCCTTTTATAATATTGACAGATTAAAAAAATATATAAATAAATATTTTAAGCAAATATACCACGATCACAGCTGAATGAAATCAAAAAAGACGAAAATCACGTAAAATTTCTAAACTGTATTGCGGTGATCATTATCCTCCATCAAAATATAATACACAAAACAAGATGTAAATATACAGATAAAAAATTTAATAAAATTACAAATTAAACATTTATCGTGACAGAAGAATCCCAATAACTTTTTAATTTCATTTTTTTAAAGCTTGATCCGATAAGCATCCGCAGTTATATTTACCTGACCACTCGTTTAGTGGCAGCGATATAATATTTCAAATTAGAGACCACACATAATCATTAAGGGAACGTTAAAAATTGTTATTATTTTGTAGAACTTGAACAAATATTCTCAAAATTGACAATGCTTGGTTTGTATTGCTATCAATTTTACTCACAATATTCTTCTCTGTCCGTATCATACTATGAGTATGATTTATTAATTAAATTGTATAAAAAGTTTTAGTATATTATGTCTCACGATGCTCTCTTCAGTATAATATTCTCTCAGTTACATTGTTCAAATAAGCTTTTTTTTATTGTGTAAATTATATAAAATAAGTGTAGGGTGTGTAAAAATACTTTTTAATTATTATTTAGCTGTAACACTTGGTGAATGAAATAGTTATTTACAGAGTTTATTTATTATTAATTCATGTTTGTGATCTTCTGATAAATATAACTGATACAAATAAGTATTTAAACAATATAATAACTTAATGAATTATGGATTACTTAATTAAAATGAATGCTACATGAAATTTACGCTCTTACAGTATTATTTTTTTAACTACTATAATGTGTGCGTGGGTATTTTTTTGCAATAATCTAACTAATCTTAATATCCTTCCACAGTCTAAGCTTTTTTCATAATTATTAATTTACTTTATTCTTAAAAACATTATATTTAGTATTCGTAGCTAAAAAAATAGCAAAATTTTCAACTAACAAAAATATTTCAAAACAATTTCATTTATACAATTTAGCGTTTACGTAGGTAGGTTTAATCCTTAAATTAATATTACACATTAGGTATGTTAAGTAAATAGGAATATCAATAAAAATTACCCTTTAAAAATAATATATTACTTAAAAGCATAGTAGCAAAGCTTAAGAAGTGTCACAAGAAAATAAAAATCATTTCGCAATACCCTTAAACTCTAGTATACGCAATATTCACAAGCCTTTTTATTATACGTAATACATTCATTAACAGAAATATTATAATTTATTTATTAGCGTCAAAATACAATGATGTAATCATCTAAACAATTTATAAGCTTAGCTTTATCTTTTTATTGAAAATTAATACACGTTTATTTTTCGTGTACCTACATACTAAAACAATTTCAATTATCAACGACAGTACATTAATTTAAATTGAAAATATACAAATTAGTTTGAACTATAAAATTTCAATTAACCATAGTAGTAGTACATAGTAATTGTGAGTAGCATAATCAACATAATGTTTTATGTTTATGATTTTTTGTAGTATCTACAAAAATTAGAAATTTATACGAAAAATAAATTCGAAATAGTATTTTTTTTCCTTTTAAAGTATAATGATATATGTCAATATAATGATTTATATAAGTATGCTGAAAGCATACAACATGATTTATCAATGCTTGTTACTACAATTAAAACTTGTAAGCTTTAATGTTAACTAAACTTTATTTTCTCATAAGCTTAAATGTTTAGTGTTTTTAAATAAATTACCAAAGTAATTTTGATTTCATTTCTCTATTTCGGTACTTGATAAAGGTGACGGTCGGATGGCTATGGACATCATGTATCGATGAATTTTTAAAAAGTTTAGGCACGGGACGGAAGAATCGATACTGTCTACTTGTACGGCAGGGACGATAATTTGTTAGAATTCCAACGATATTCCTCTTTTAATTAAAAATACCTAACCTTAACATTTATATATCATTTTTAACTATCTTCAGGAGGCAGTTGATAAGAAAAACATAGGAGTACATGAATTCGTCGCTTTTTAAAAATAACATTTTATTTACTGACATTGCATGGTTCAATTAAAAATTTGAATTACTTTAGGTAATAAAATAAATTATAGATAAAGAATAAAAATAAATAAACTGGATTATTCGCACTAAAACTGGTGTCGTAAATTATATTGCATATGAATTTCTATTATTATCGTTTAATATATTAAATAATTAATTGCAAATTCCTATGAACGAGTTTTCTAATTTTATCTTAAGGTTTTGATAATATATTATCCATGTTCATTTTAATTGAAATTATAGTTAAATAAAAAAATAAACAATTTAAAATTTAGAAATATGTATGTGTAAGCAACTAATATTTCTTTTCCATCTAAATAAATTTATTTCTGACATGACACATGAAGAGTTATAAAATTTAATATTGGTTTATAATTTTGATGCTTATATCTTAAGTAATATATTTCAATATTCCGTTTTCCTTCAATATTTTGTATATCATCTTTGTTTCTTTTATTGAAAATCAAAACATCAGAAGTTGCCATTTTGTTAAAAAAGATAATTTTTACATAAATATTTCACTTGAAAGACGCGTGCATATACAATAAATAGCTTGCGAGCGTTAGAGTCTTATGTTTATAATAATTATAGGAGATAAAATTCTTTGTTTATTATATCTAACAATAATATAATTAGATTTTCGTGACAACTTTTCTTTATGCAAATATTTAAAGGTTTGAGCAATAGGTACTTTACCAAAAGGGATTATTACAGAAAAATATAAATACAATTTTTGTAATACAATCTTATTCAATTTCAATTATTCAATCCCAACTAATGCACATCTTTCACAATAAAATAGTAGTTACAAGATTGGACGAATTCAATTTAGAATTTTCTAGGTATCATTTCTTCGCACTATTCGTAAATAAATTTTACAATAATTTAAAATGATATTGATATTTAATTTAAATAAAAATATATTTTCGCAAATCCATTAATGAATTTTACTCGTATTTTGTAGAATGTTATAGTAATTGCTGAAGAGAAATTCAAAATAACCTACTTATAGAGTTTCTTAAATTTTATCACATAAATTGAAAAATTGGATGAGAATATATTATTTATATTTTTCGTATTACAAGGATACATAATTATATAATATATACATAATTATATAGGTGCATAAATGCACAAACTAATCAAGGCGTTAAGATTGCTTTGTTTCTTAATTAACCGTACGTAGCCGTAGCCAATATTTTAAAAGCACAATACTAAAATATTTAAGACACGTCATATTTAATAGCAATAAAGTTCATACATCACCCAACCTATTACTATAATAATATTCAAGTGTTTTGTTGTCACGAAAATTCTTTTAATATCATTTTTTTCACAACGCTTTATAAAAATCTTTCTTTTCGCAATTATAATTTTTCTAAGTTATTTTTTTTTCACGACCATAATATTTAAAGCAAAAAGCTTCTGTGACGTACGAGCGAAAAACTTCTCAGAATTAATGTCTTTTCGTATTTACTTTCGTTCACCTCATTTCATGGTGCACTTTGTAGCCGAAGCCTCTTCAGGAACCCTGTCATCTGAAAGGAAATTAAAAGAATAGTTTAAATTGAACATATTAATGAAACTGCGAAATTTATATACGTTTAACATTAGTCTGTTATTTAAATATAATTTAGTTTAAATAACATAAATAAGCGTCATAATAAAATAGTATTTTATTTTACTTGTATTTTCAAATATAAAAAGTAAAATAAATATACGTTGCTTTTAGTAACATCAAAATGATAAAACTTTGCTAAAAAACTTGATAATTTTGAATTCAAATAAATGTTTGATATGTGCGTAATCTATACTGTAAACACAGCAGGTACACACAAAAAAGCATGCCATAACTGCAGTTATAATAAAATGTATAAACTACATAAGGAGAAAAAAAGAAATGTATTACATAATAATAGAATGTCTGTACTTCATGATATTATTTTAAAATATCCCTGAGGAAGCTTTAGTGCAGTTATAATAAAGATTTAAGATTAGCTTCAAGGTGCAAAATTTATATACGTGTAAACTTCTTGCTTTGCAATAATGAATTCTATGCTCATGGATATAAAGCCATAGATTTCACACATACCTGTGTGTGACTTTTCATTAGGCGTTCACGAAAGATGACTTGGTCCTGTCGAGTTGGAAAATTTTTATATTTAAAAAACTAAAAACACTTTTAATTTTTTCGGGGTTGGTTGATCATTCACAAAACAACATAATCCTTGACTTGTATTTAGAGAGAATGGGACAGTCAAAGGCAGAAAATATAAGCTTGTTAATTTAATATTCCATGTATAGAATATAGAGACTACTCGTAGCATATATTAATTTCATTTTATGGAATATAAACTTTCATGATAGCGCATATAGTATAAATTCCTGCCACTATACACTTGCTGCCTCTACGAAATTTGACTGACGGCAGCGGAATTTAATTTTGTTCAAGTTCTAGTAACCTTGTGATAAATACACGTTCAACATGCAAAGTTACACTAATGGACCTATATGTATGAGAACACATTACTAAGATTAGAATCTATATTGACAACAAAGTAAATTAGAATGATTGAAAGTAAAACCACCAATATTATTCAATAGTACTATATAGTATTACGTAAATCAAAATACCATTTAATAATGCATTTTACAGTTGACAATTTTGATAAAGGTAGACAAGTCTAAACGATGCAACAATATGACTAAGTATATTCAGAATTTATTTAACTAATAGTTAATCTAATTGAGAAACTATCACAAGAAACTACCAAACAACACAAGATAACGTAAAAATAAGTCTCACCCAGATAATGAGGCAGAGTTTGAGATGGCAGGACTATTTGATTCGAAGCCTTCTTTAGGCTTTTCGTTAGCCAGCTGCATTTTCAGTTGATGACCAAAACATGCCAAGTCTTCTCTGAATGTGTCTGACCCAGGAGTCGTCGGCTTCCCATCGTCTCCTGTCGCCATAGCCTCAGCGTCGCTTTGCAACGGAGCCTGCTCCGACTCATCCTCGGTATTGTAAATCTTAAAATATGCAAACGTCAAATATATCACCGATATTATAAACGACGGAATCGGAATCGCCATCGCGTAAACCAAATTCAAGGTGTTCTGCCACATATCTAACTCTGTGATAACTAAACCTGGATCCACTCTGCTGTAATAGCAACTATAGTTGGTTCCAATTGGTTTGTACTTGCCGTAGAAAATTGTACAGTTAAGTATAGGAGGGTACCCACAACCTTTCACATTGGGAAACAATCTAGCACCGGTGAAGTACCACTCCGAGTCGTTACCCATCAGACCAGTAGGGATCGCCTCAGGTAGCTCCTGTTCTTCCATATCTGGATAGTTCTTATCTATCGGCGACTCGTAATTCTCGTAATCGTAGTTCCTCAAAGACCGTTCGGCTCTGATGAGCGCTTCGTACTCTGTTGCTGATATATTCGCGGCGTATCCAAGTTTGTAGTTGACTCTTATTTGAGTGCATTCGTACAGGTCCTTGGTGCAGCCTTCCCTGCAGGATGCCCAGGAGCAGTTACTGACTCCGAGGAGGTGTTTCACTTGGGCGGTGACGCATAACGCCGGTACCGGATCGAACTGCATGAATATCGTGGTAAAGGCGGGTTCGATGACGAAGGGCACTAAGAAAAGGAAGGCGAAGAGGCTGAAGATAGCGAGAAGGACAAAGGTCGCTGTGGTGTAGAAGAGCACTTTCTCGAGAAACGTTGGGGGTATCGGCAGTTTTTCCTCGTCGGCCATTTTGGCGTGAGCTCGTTAGTAGCGACCATAGCGCTTGTTTCAACTGGGCTGGGTCATTGCAAGCGTCAGTGTTTGTGTTCTATACGTTTAGTATTGGCATTTATTTCTCCTTGCTGTCGCTACTTATTTACATTTCTAGCTGACTGTGGTTGCTTCGTAGAGGCTGGTTCTGTATTGATTTTATTGGATATTCCATTAGTCGAATACCTACTCGTATGGACATGATGTATCGTGTAAATATTTTGATAGAATGAATTGCAAAGTAAAAATCTTGAAATATGCTTATGAAATTTACGACTGATATTTGTTCGGTCTATTCAGTTTTAAACCGTTTCCAAAAAATAACAACAATATACCTATGAATTATACTCAGATAATAGCCAATGTACTTCAAGTAACTATATGCTATTATCTGTGTCTTAATGGCTACGTCAAATATTTCACGATTCTAAACTAAGTTTATAAATAACTAGCAGAACCTCGTTATTTCACCCGCGTTCTGTTCCCGTAGAAATAATGGGTTAAAATATAGCCTAATCGAGGTAGTGTAGATTTCCAACAGTAAAAGAGATTGTACAATTGGTCCAGTAGATTCGAAGTCTATTCAATGCAAACAATCAAATATAGTAGTAGGTACTAAAAACAAAAACTGTTTAATGTTTTTTTTTTTATAATATAGCAACAATAACAACTACTTGTTTAAACTTAATTCATAATAATTCAGATTTTTCAATTCGATTTTAATAATTTAATTAATTTTAACCAATTTTTTTATCATAAATTAATTTTTAATTATACAATTATTTGATAATTTTTAATTATTCAATTATTAGTTAATTATTTAATTATTAATTAATTTTTAATTATTAAACTATTATTAATTAATTTTGGATTATTTAACTAAATTCTTTTAAAATAAATGTAGTTTATTCAATTAAACGAATTCACTGTAACAGTAAAGGAGAAACTCATCTCCATAATATAAACTCGGACCTAAATTGTACAAATGAAAAATTGGCCATAAATTAGGACAATTAAAGAGAACTCATGAAGCCAATTTTCAAAGAAATCTTTATTTACCTAATCAGTTAATCAGTTTACTCTTGTTATTTTTGTTGTATGTGATCTAATAGAGTAATCAAGTAAAATATACAAAATTTATAGTACATTTTCATTTCTGTATCGTTATGAAAAGTGGGCCCAATTTCGGCTCATTTATAGTAATTCTGTCACTCGTAGGTACATCACCATGACCTCACCTTGAAATTTTGTTAACAATAAAAAAAATGCTGCAGTCAAGTACCTGTCATAGTCAAAACAAATAGTTTCCAGTAGCAGCATTACGTAAAGACATGAGCCATTAACATCATGCCACAATACCTTGCCAGCATGCCGCCGCCGGTCTGTCTGCGAGAGGAATCCGAGCGAGCTATTGATTCACTCGAACATTTCGCTGGCGAGTTCCAACGCTTGGCATGTGATGACTAAGGTACGTACACACTGGGCGTTTGGCGCGTTGTTTAAGTGCTTTTTTGAGGAAGGTTTGGGTATAATATATGTCAAGGTTTTGTTGGTTGATATATTATGATGATAATTGTTGAATGTGTTGGAAAACACAAGGTTTCATAATAAAAAAACGTTGCCTAATCTACTTGAAATATTACAAAACAATATTAAGATAAACATATTTTTATCGGACATTAGTTAACAACAACTACTGACGCCGCAGACTTGCGATAAGATCAATGATTTTAAGGCTATACCTATATATAAATGAAAAAGGCTAATGCTTAGTAGTGTTTAAAAAACGCACAAATAAAAAAAAATTCTAATGTGTACGTATCTTTATTAACGCTTGGAGTTTTACGGAAATGAACGCGACATTTTTAGATTATTAAATTAACGAACGTGTGCCCATGACTTCGTCTGAATACAATTGCTCATTTCCCGTGAGGATATTTTTAAATTTTCATAAACCTACTTCTTACATAATATTTTCCATATTGAATAGGATTTTAGAATTGTGAGTATAAATAAACTAGGCTTTATAAAACATTTTTTTACAATAACAAAATATACAGGTGTACCGTAATTAAGGCAAATACACCACCTAATTATCTAAGCCCAATTTGAATAGTTTGAAAAATTCCCTAGTGAACAATTAGGTAGTGTATCTACCATCTTCGGTATATCTATTAATTACAGAACATTCTGTATATTTTATAAGCCAAGACCAAGATTAAGAGGATTTTTTTTCTATAACTCATTGCGGGGCTGAAAGAAAGAAGAAGGCCTATTTATTGTCCTGTCAAATAGTTGAGGAGATCTTGAGTTTAGATCCACCGCTGACGAAGCAGAGACCACGTAATAATGATTCAACCCATATTCGACTCACTGCTGAGCGCGAGTGTCCTCTCAGAATGAGAGGGCTAGGCAAACAGTCCACCACGCTGGCCCAATGCCGATTGGTGGACTTCACACACGCAGAGCATTAAGAAAATTCTCTGTTATGCAGGCCTCATTTGCCTGTATTTAGACCAGCAAGTAGCAACCAGGACCGGATCTGGATCAAGGCTAATAATTATCTACCCTACTTATAAAGTACATAGCTGTCGATTAGAAAGGCTAATTTAATTTATTTAAATTTAAATTTTTTATCTATCGATTAAAATTATTTGTTATAAGGCAAGATTATTAAAGATTTCATTTAAGACTAACCTCATTGTTAGACAGTGATGGAAATTGTAAGCAAAAGAAGTAACAGCTAATCGCTAGTTAGAAAACGACGCTGTTTTTCAAGTGGTTTTCTTAATTAACCGATACCTAATGCCTACGACTACACCGGATAATCTGGTAATTTACTTATTAGACCAAACGAGTGTCAAGTGGCGTGAACAGGAGCCGAGAAAACTTATAATGACTTAACTGTTTGTATGGAATAATGCGATCAAAAAGCGGTCAAGTGCGAGTGCGAAAAATAAAATGCAAAATAGATTACTTTGCAATACAAGATTTACTGTTATTTTAGCAATTAGCTGTCTATACAATACAAGATTTAATGTCATTTTCAACAATCAATACTATATTCGTCATCAACCCATATTCGGCTCACTGCTGAGCTCGAGTCTCCTCTCAGAATGAGAGGGGTTAGGCCAATAGTCCACCACGCTGGCCCAATGCGGATTGGCAGACTTCACACACGCAGAGAATTAAGATAATTCTCTGGTATGCAGGTTTCCTCACGATGTTTTCCTTCACCGATTGAGACACGTGATATTTAATTTCTTAAAATGCACACAACTGAAAAGTTGGAGGTGCATGCCCCGGACCGGATTCGAACCCACACCCTCCGGAATCGGAGGCAGAGGTCATTTCCACTGGGCTATCACGGCTCTTCAATACACTACTATATGCAATACAAAATTTACTACAACAGTAAGCATTCTATGCAATAAAAGATTTACTCTAATTTTGAGCAGTTAGCGTTTGATCTAATACAAGATTTACTTGTAAAGTAAAGTAGTTTAACAGTTATCATTCTCTGCAATACAAAAAATTTACTGTAATTTTAAACAGTTATACAGTAATACGATTTTTAATAAAATTTAACGTAAGGTTAAGTTAAAGTAATTAACCCTTTTATTGTTAATTAAAAACTGTTTTTCAAGTGGGTTTCTAAATTAACCCACACCGAATGCCTATGACTACAGCGGATAATCTGGTAATTTACTTATTAGACCAAACAAGTGTCAAGTGGCCAAGTGTCGTGAATAGGAGCAGAGAAAACTTAATATAATATCTTAACTGTTTGTATGGAATAATAGGATCAAAAGCTGTCACGAAGACTAAAATGAAATAATAGCATTCTACGCATTTCAAGACTTACTGTAATTTTTAGCAGTCCCTCGTAGCTTTCTATGCAATTCTAAATTTACTGCCATTTTAACAGTAAGCATTCTATGCAATAAAAGATTTACTCTAATTTTTAGCAGTTATTATTCTATGCAATAAAAGATTTACTCTAATTTTTAGCAGTTATTATTCTATGCAATAAAAGATTTACTCTAATTTTTAGCAGTTATTATTCTATGCAATAAAAGATTTACTCTAATTTTTAGCAGTTATTATTCTATGCAATAAAAGATTTACTCTAATTTTTAGCAGTTATTATTCTATGCAATAAAAGATTTACTCTAATTTTTAGCAGTTATTATTCTATGCAATAAAAGATTTACTCTAATTTTTAGCAGTTATTATTCTATGCAATAAAAGATTTACTCTAATTTTTAGCAGTTATTATTCTATGCAATAAAAGATTTACTCTAATTTTTAGCAGTTATTATTCTATGCAATAAAAGATTTACTGTTATTTTTAACAGTTATCATTCTGTGTAATACAAGATCTACTGTCATTTGCAATTTCATTTTATGCAATACAAAAATTACTGTAATTTTTAACAGATCGAAATATTTTACAGTAATACTAGTAATACAAAAATTACTGATATTTATAACACAGTTAAACTTAAGGTTATAATCTTCCTTTTAATTTATGGTAGTTAAATAGTAATTGATTATTATTATTATTTATTAAAAACTTTATTTTTATAGCCCCAAACTGATGGATTTTCTTAACTTTTTACATCAATTATATTTTTAAGTGAAGTGAAGTTAATTATGTTGTAGGAATCAAATGAAGTACTTACAATTAAATTTCGTTGTAGTACTTGTCATTGGTGTAGTCATTAGTACAGTACAGGAAGTCAATTTATTAATATCATGAAAACAACATAGTAGATAACATACATAATTATGTTGGCCTCAATGACATTACACAATTGGTTGGCCTGTTAACGGAACTAACTGATAGACAGACAAAAGATAAGTAAACATAACATTGTTTGAAAGGTTACAAATAATAAGGTTTGTAGTTTGGATCCAAAATATTGGATCTAAACTACAAACGTTATCGGTAGTAAAGTTCCATTCTCTTCTCTTGGCTAAGAGACAACATCGCTAACTAGAATAGTAATACGCTTAGTAGTAGGTATAAGAACAACTAACTGACTCATTGGTTTCATGGCTAGCTGGTTCGGCTACGGACAATGAGGTCCAATCAAATCCAGGGATTCGAAACCTGGACCTCATTGTATAACCCCGGTCAGGGCTACAAAATCTGAATACGTCTATCGATAACATATTTAGATTTTGTAGGCCTGAAAATGTAAAGTTGGCAGTATCTGTATACCGCGTGTCTTGGAGAACACGTCCAGCTATTAGTCGTACCTCATCTATTTGATCATGTCAGTCTGCTGACTCTTCGGAATATGAAGATGAGGGAATAGAGAGTGCAAATCTCCTACGTACATGGAAAATCTTTACTTCAATACTAATATTATAAAGCTGAAGAGTTTGTTTGTTTGAACGCGCTAATCTCAGGAACCGGTCTGGAAATATGGTCAGATAAGAAAAAATATTTTAGTGTTAGATAGTCCATTTATCGAGGAAGGAAGGCTATATATTTTTTTTTATATTAATTATATAATAATATTAATTATATAGGAGATATTCCTTCGGGAACGGGAACTATACGGGTAAAACCGTGCGGCATGAGCTAGTATAAATATAAGATGGGACTGAAATTTCGTTTGTGATGATTAACTGATTAACAACCACTATAACTAGGAAAACATCAATTAAAAAGCCTCTAATGACGTTAAGGAGTTTTTCAAAAAATTATGAAAAATTAAAGTTCAATTAGTTCATCATTCATAATTAGTGTGAACAATAATTAATTATACAAAAATAATAAAACAGTAATTAAATACGCTCAAGTTTATAAAACGTTCTGAAAGTCGTTAATAAAACTCATTACGTTTGAAAACAGCTCGCTCGAATAGAAAACTTAAATAACCTTTTCAAATATAACTTCTGTGTAAAAAGTGTACGCGATTATTTCACTTTGAAAGAGGCGACAGAAAGCCTGGGTTATTTGGCTCGCAACTTAGAAGCTCACATATTAAAACATTACATAACCTAACCTTACGGTAACAGAAACTAAATCTATTGACGTCACTAAAACCTGACACTTATATCCTTTAGGTATATCAACTTTATTTCAATAATATTCAAAAGATTCATTTTTTGTATCACTATGAGTAAATTTCCGTAAAAATAGTATGATTTATTAATAATAATGATGATAATGTTAGTGAATTAGTTTGATAAGGCAAAAATCCTTTCTAAAACGAAGGATTTTTTTTAGTAAAAGCGTCGCAAAAACAATATAATCGACGCCTCACGCAATTCGACATAATGCAGTCATGACTTAACAGTTTTTCCGATCTCCACACAATTATTTACTATGCTAAAGTGTAGTACGTAAAACAAAGATTTGAAGTGACATACGTTGGATAAAAATGGGACATAGGTAATGTGTTGTAGACCTAAAATAGCTCGGGAAAACCAGCCTTTACAAAGCAATCCACTTTGGAACTAGGTGTATCTTCTGTAAGCACGCTGAAAGAGAATAGTTCTTTTTATGTACACTATATTTTTAACACTAGACCATTGTGTCCTTTGAAAAGCGTATCAATTGTCCCTTTTTTGGGACGTCGTTTTAAAACGGACGTCAGTCCGAAACCGCGTCTCGAACACAACTGGGCGATGTAAGGCCATAGTATTGGCACTTGAAAAAAATTTTATTACACATCTATAATTATAAAACAATACTAAATAATGAAATTCGTGAATTATTCAAGTATAATTCATAAATATTGCATTATTTATTCATAATTAATTCTAATTTAAAAATGGAATCGCAAATTCGTGTTCAATTAAATTTGAAATTCGAATGCTTCGTACGCTTGGGTTGATTAGGAATTTTAATAATTGAATGTGTTTGGATATGGAACGATCCTAATAAATGTTTTCTTTTGGGTTTTATTTATTGAGAATATCCTATAAAAACATTCTCGTATTTGAATGCGCGCGTCGACTCGTCGGGTCGATAGAGCCATGTCATGTTCGCTGCTGTGTGGCGGCAGACAGTCTTTCTTGTTTTACATTTCTAAGACTGAAGTATTGTTGGATTAGCTCTCTAGTATCTACGCATATTTCAACTGTATGAGACATTCAGAACGAATTGAATATAAAGTCCATTATGCTATCAAATCTTTACTAGCATTACTTCACAATGATTTTTCTGTTATGCTATTGAAATGAATAGACATGTCAACAAGGACATTTGTATTAATTGTTGCAGTAGTTTATTCTTTAACTATTAAAACACTGTTTACTGATTATTAACAACTTTAAGATCTTTTGGTTAGGTTTTAGTTGTTATTGTTATCCACACATTATTATCTATCTTTTTTACAATAATTTTATACTAAATAGATACGAATAGAAATTTATTACGTACTCTAACGACTTTTATTACTTTCAAGTAAAACTATAATTTACCATATTTTTTTCATGTTGGTAGGTAATTCGTACTAATGCCAATATATTTAATAGTTACCACCCTACCGGCAAAGACGTACCGCCAAGCGATTTAGCGTTCCGGTACGATGCCGTGTAGAAACTGAAAGGGGTGTGGATTTTCATCCTCCTCCTAACAAGTTAGCCCGCTTCCATCTTAGACTGCATCATCACTTACCATCAGGTGAGATTGTAGTCAAGGGCTAACTTGTCAAGAATAAAAAAAAAAAAAAAAAAAAAACTCAATAAAAGTGATACAAATTATTTGTTCAGTCCTTAAACTGTACGCAATCCTCGATTTTTGCATACTCATGCATACTCACATCCTCACAGCGCCTGATCTATTTCTGGTTTGATTGGTAATTACAGGCACATGAAGCATTTAGCATACGCATCAGAACTTTGTAGGAGGAACACCAAATTAGCAAATAACCCTAACTATAAGCTTTGTAATGTTAGCTTATAGTTAGGGTTAGCTTAGCTTTAATCGCACGAGAATTGAAAAAAAGACTATTCTCGAATCTGTTCATCAACCAATTAAAAATTATTTTGCCTATGCATGCTATTCAATGATATTAAATACTGTTCAATATATTACTGAATAAAAAAAATGTAAAATGAGACGCTAAAAAGAGGAAATTTATAGTCAACTCAATGTTAGTTGTTGTTGTCTCAACGAATGTTATTTAAACATATAATACCTAAATATCGTCTACAATGTCGAGTTGTGTGTTCATGAAGTGTAAAAACTGTATATAAAAATAATATATAATGGAATTAAGGACAAAATTGTGCATGTTTGCGATGAGTGTTGTAGCCTACTCTTCGGATCATTTTTTGCAGTGATTTTGTAGGGGCGTAACCGATCTATAACCGAGCTTTATTTGTACATGAAATTTTAATTTATTCAATAAATATCCCCGTTATCGCTATTGTAATAATAAATCGTTCACAGCATCTGTTGTCCACTTTACAAATTGCATACGGGTTTTGCTGCAATAATAATTAAAATGTGATCCATGTTGTTATAAATTATGCCTATAGGATGCATGGAGGTTTTGAATTACCTATTCAAATATGCCTGAAATTCCTCAGTGCCTGAAGACAAAAGTCTTCAAACAGTGCATGTTGCCAGTGATGAGCTATGGTTCCGAGATTTGTCGCTAACCATGGGCCTCATAAGAAGCACAGTCGGCGATGGATCGAGCTATGCATGGCGTATCTCTGCGTGATCGAATCAGAAATGAGGAGCTCAGCAGAAGAACCAATCTCTCTGACATAGCTCAACGAGTCGCGAAGCTGAAGTGGCAATGGGCGAGGAACATAGGTCAAAGAGCCGATGGATGTTGGGGTCCCAAGGCCAAGGCTGGAATGGCGACCCCGCACTAGAAAGCGCAGTGTTGGTCGACCCCTCATCAGGTGGACTGACGAAATCAAGCGAGTCTCACTGAGTCGCTGGATGTAGGTGGCTCAGTATCGTGATGTTAGGAAGTCTCTACAAAATGCCTATGTCCTGATGATGGATGATGATGATTATTCAATCATGATGTTACGGTTCCGAGACTTGATCGCTAACTAGGTATGGGGACCTCATATAGGTAAGCAGGCTTATTCACTATCTTTGACGTATGCTACTTCACATAAACGAAATTGAGACTCTATATAAAAAATGTCATCCGGTGCTTACCTACTGGTGGATATCACACTGTAAGTAAATGACATTTTGTCAGTTGGTTTGATGTTTATTTTCATAGGTTGATAATAAAGACCAAAATAGTGAATAGGCCAGCAGAGTTAACATGCACTTAACCGGTGTTTATTAGTAAATTCATGTGTTAGGTCATAATATTGAATACACTTTTTCTGTGTGATAGTTTTTAATTAAACAACGTAATTATGCATCAAAACTTCGAAGGTCAATAAGTTGGAATGGATCAAGTGGTTACAATTTCAATAAATCAATGTTTTTGCTTTTCTTACTTTGATGCCAAAAAGCGCATTTGGCGTTAAGCCAGTGCGCGGTGGATTTACAAGACGGAGGTCCTGGGTTCGATCCCGGCTGGGCAGATTAAGATTTTCTTAATTTGTCCATGTCTGGCTGGTGGGAGGCTTCGGCCGTGGCTAGTTACCACCCTACCGGTAAAGACGTACCGCCAAGCGATTTAGCGTTCCGGTACGATAGCGTGTAGAAACCGAAAGGGGTGTGGATTTTCATCCTCCTCCTAACAAGTTAGCCCGCTTCCATCTTAGACTGCATCATCACTTACCATCAGGTGAGATTGTTGTCAAGGGCTAACTTGTAAAGAATAAAAAAAAGGTATTAAGAACTAAATTGTCCATGTGTGCGCGGAGTGTTGTAGCCTATTCTTCGGATCACTTTTTGAGGTCATTTTGTAGGGGCGGTTTCTATTTTGTAAAAAATGCTGATTTTAAGCAGAAATTGTCACATCGTATTAATCAATAAATCATCATCATCATCATCATCATATCAGCCGATGGACGTCCACTGCAGGACAAAGGCCTTTTGTAGGGACTTCCAAACATCACGATACTGAGCCACCTGCATCCAGCGAATCCCTGCGACTCGCTTGATGTCGTCAGTCCACCTGGTGGGGGCTCGGCCAACACTGCGCTTACTAGTGCGGGGTCGCCATTCCAGCACTTTGGGACCCCAACGTCCATCGGCTCTTCGAACTATGTGCCCCGCCCATTGCCACTTCAGCTTCGCAACTCGTTGAGCTATGTCGGTGACTTTGGTTCTTCTGCGGATCTCCTCATTTCTGATTCGATCACGCAGAGATACTCCTAACATAGCTCGTTCCATCGCCCGCTGTGTGACTCTGAGCCTTCCTATCAATAAATGATCAATAAATCAATAAATCTCTAAAACATAATCATAAATTTGACGACAAACGACATGAGTGTAAAATAAAACTTTTAACCGAAGCTTTATTTGTACATGAAATTTTAATTTATTCAATAAATATCCCCGTTATCGCTATTGTAATAATAAATCGTCCACAGCATCTGTTGTCCACTTTACAAATTGCATACGGGTTTTGCTGCAATCGTAATTAAAATGTGATCCATGTTGTTATAAATTATGCCTATAGGATGCATGGAGGTTTTGAATTACCTATTCAAATATGCCTGAAATTCCTCAGTGCCTGAAGACAAAAGTCTTCAAACAGTGCATGTTGCCAGTGATGAGCTATGGTTCCGAGATTTGTCGCTAACTATGGGCCTCATAAGAAGCACAGTCGGCGATGGAACGAGCTATGCTTGGTCTCAGCGTGATCGAATCAGAAAGGAGGAGATCAGCATAAGAACCAATCTCTCTGACATAGCTCAACGAGTGGTGAAGCTGAAGTGGCAATGGGCAAGGCACATAGTACAAAGAGCCGATGGATGTTGGGGTCCCAAGGTGCTGGAATGGCGCCGCACTAGAAAACGCAGTGTTGGTCGACCCCTCATCAGGTGAACTGACGAAATCACGCGAGTCTTAGGGAGTCGCTGGATGCAGGCGGCTCAGTATCGTGATGTTTGGAAGTCTCTACAAAATGCCTATGTCCTGATGATGGATGATGATGATTATTCAATCATGATGTTACGGTTCCGAGACTTGATCGCTAACTAGGTATGGGGACCTCATATAGGTAAGCAGGCTTATTCACTATCTTTGACGTATGCTACTTCACATAAACGAAATTGAGACTCTATATAAAAAATGTCATCCGGTGCTTACCTATTGGTGGATATCACACTGTAAGTAAATGACATTTTGTCAGTTGATTTGATGTTTATTTTAATAGGTTGATAATAAAAACCAAAATATGAATAGGCCAGCAGAGTTAACATGCACTTAACCGGTGTTTATTAGTTAGTTCATTTGTTAGGTCATAATATTGAATACACTTTTACAGTGTGATAGTTTTTAATTAAACAACGTAATTATGCATCAAAATTTCGAAGGTCAATAAGTTGGAATGGATCAAGTGGTTACAATTTCAATAAATCAATGTTTTTGCTTTTCTTACTTTGATGCCAAAAAGCGCATTTGGCGTTAAGCCAGTGAATATGCATGCAACTCGAACTTTATGTAATCTTACCCATTTCTATAACTTCTATGGGAAATATTATTTACGATTAACTTTGTATATTTATGCAATTTTGCGCTTTTTTATGCATCATAATGCGGGCTACAGACCTTCAGTTTTAACGTTGAAGTCATAATACTTCATCAAGCAAGGATTGAACCCTAGTAGATAGAACCAAACATTGACCACGACCGCCATTTTAAGCGTGGGATTTTTGAGACATACTTTGTGGTTTAGTTTTTATATGAACATAGAGACAAATCTACTTGTATACCTATTAATATTATAATGAGAAAAATTAGATTTTTAGTTTGTTTGTTATAATGCGGGCTACAGACCTTCAGTTTTAACTTTTATCCAATTTTTGAACGAATTCAAAAAAGGAGGAGGTTCTCAATTCGATCAGTTTAAAGGCGGTACTAAGTTATTGATTGATTCAAGCCGTTTAAATCATAATGATTAATTATTTTCAGACAGGTCTTTCAGAAGGCTTTAATTTACACAGCACTAACTTTGTACCGCCGTACTGTTTAGAAGTTAGCATAAATGATGTTATTTTTCGCTTTTTGTTTAGTAGAAACATATTTTTTTTTAAACTAACATTTTAACTAATCAAAATTTTAATCTAATTAAAATTGTACGAAGAGCAAATTGTACAGTTAAAAGTGTGCAGTTTCAAATGTGTACAGTTTCAACGTCAAACATCACTCTGCCTTAATTTATTTTTTCATTTTAGTTGTTACAAAATTCATATTGAAATTAAACCTAAAATGCAACATAAATCACAGTTGGTTTTACTGTGCACTGGTTATTATAATTATAGAATATCAAAAACTAAAAAACCTTCTAACCCACATTTAAATAACGGTTGTTTGACATTTGGTCACATTTGGTTCTATTGTACGTAGGTAGGTATATTGTGTCAAACAGAAAACTTATAAAGAAAATTCACAATTTGACTGTGTGAATACAGTCTTAAGAGACACACAGATTCACATAAAATTCTAACACACACACACACAAGTAAATTTACGGAACAACACAAAATATTCCAGTAAAAGTTTTTATGTGTTTGTCTGTGTGTATTATGTATTATTTGACTCTTGGGATCACACACTCGCATATCCAGGGTCGTTGGCCGTTTAACGATAACTTTATTATCTCTAGACTTATTACGGCAGGATCTAGGACAACGATTTTTTACTATTAGACATGTTACGTTTATACCCATACTCCCACGGGAACGGGACCCACGCGAATGAAACCGCGTAGCGTCAGCTAGTATTAAAATATACACGCGAATAAAATATGCATGTTACTTTGTAGCAAAGGCTTCACTTTGACAATTCAAAAGATACCTTACTGTACAAAGTGAGAGTAAAAGGCTTTGTGCTTCCGGATAAAAATATGGGCTTTAAGTATTATTGTTCTGCATACTTCCACAGAAGAGATAATTGTTATTGTGAAAATATCATTTGTGTTTTCCATAAAGTAATAACTGTTTTAACAATTTTATTATACTTACCCTCTTATTTTTTAATGTTAAGAAAATATACAAAACTCTATTTAAAAATTAAAAACATCCAACCCTCCCGTTGCGGGACATTTGAGTGCCCAAGCAACCGGTCATCCTGGCTCCAGAGTGAGGAACCTCCTCCTAATACGTGCCTTCTCAAGAATAAGTGCCTTCTGAATCTGACTCTTGATCCAGTAGTTATGAGAAAGTTTGTGGTCGAAGCTTTTCGCTTTAGGACGAAACTACTATCGGAACAATAATAGTTGATTCAACATTCCATATGGCGGTAATCTCGTGAGCAATGTCCAAGTATTTTGATACTTTTTCCTTTTCAGCTTTAACCAGATAATTATTATTTATTAATAAATAATAATCAATCGAATTAACCAAGTAATGTCCGATTTTGATTGTCCCATCTTCGGTGAAGAGATTTAATATTTTGCATTGTTAGCATCCAATAGTATTTAAATGTGCCATGAGTAATACATGATTAGGGTGATGTTAAATAACTATTTAATTTAAAAATCTTTATCAATATTATAAAGAGGTAAAGTTTGTGAGATTGAGAAAGCCACGTTGTGTTATATTCTATCGAAGGAACCCTGTCACTGAGAGCTAAAAAACTGAGAGTTAAAAGTAACTTTTACATTGAATACAAAAATAATTATTACTAACCAATTCCTTTCTTTCTTCTGGTATATTTTCAGTAAATATACTCAGCTTGGAGGGAAAGTTGGTTACGTAACACTTCCGTTTCTTGGAGAACACCTTGAGCCGAAGGTCGAAAACGACACTTTGCAATTGCACGTTGTAGAGTCAACATCTCCTGAGGATGCTCCGGTTTCGGGGTGAAACGTACGTAGAGAGTATTTTGTCGGACCTGGGTGACGTTGTCGCATGGGTTCGCCGAATTTTCGCGGATGATAGCAAAATAAATAAATCATTATATAATACTAAAAGAATTTTTCAAATCGGACCAGTAGTTCCTGAGATTAGCGCGTTCAATCAATCAAACAAACAAACAAACTCTTCAGCTTTTTTAACAACATTGTCCTAAGCCCACGAATCCGTATTAGAGTAGCGTGCTGGGTCTACGCTCCAAATCACCATTCCTAGCATGAAGGAGGCCTCGCTTATCATTATCAGCTTAATGACCTAATACAGGCCATGAAAAAGGCTGATAATGATGACCAATCGACTTTGTATAAAACCTAAAATAAAAAATACAAACATGTGATATGTGAAACAAATACAAAATAGGGAAATAAAGAACTATTCTGAAACCTGTATAAAAACAAATCACTTGTTATTTTGTTTAAAAAAAATAGTTCCATATATGTACAAGATTCAAGGTCGCCCCTTTATAGCAGACAGCAGAGGAAAACAATGAAAGTAGGCCTGTCCCAATTTACCATTGCAACGCCGCACAGGCCTTTCACAGCTTGCTGTCACGACAAACGGAACACGGACTTTGTAAAATACAAAAGATATATAAATCTGAAAGCCTTTTTATAATAAAACTAAAAGACGGCTTATATAAAAATGCGCTAACTAAAATGTTTTTGTTAGTCACCACGCGTTTGTAGCGTTTTCGACAGACATTATTTTGGATGCAAAATGGACAGCGTAATTATATTTATGATTTTTGAACAATTTTTTAAAACTGTAACTCTAAAAATTAAGGATATTTTCATACAAACTTTCAACCCCTATTTCTTAATTTATTTCCGCAATAAAAAGTATCCTATAACCTTCTCAATATTATGGTCTTAAACCGGGCAAAAGTTTTATTTGAATTCATTCAGTAGTTTCAGCGTGATGTCCGAATAACAAAAAAACACGGACAGACAGACAGACAAAAATCGAAAAAAAATATTTTAGCTTCAGTATTGATTACCTAATGCCCCCCGACAAAAATTTGCACAATATCTTAAATGTAAAAAATGTACCTGTTACAGTTTTATTATAAGTCCTTTACGCCAAGGTAACATAGCCCGTCCTACACCCATTGTCTAGTTTTAAGTCAATAGACAATAGAAGGCTAGGAAGCCTGAGGCTCATTAGAAGGCTTAGAGTCAAACAGCGAGCGATGGAACGAGCTATGCTTGGAGTATCTCTGCGTGATCGAATCAGAAATGAGGAGATCCGTAGATTAACTAAAGTCACCGACATAGCTCAACGAGTCGCGAAACTGAAGTGACAATGGGCGAGGCATATAGTTCGAAGAGCCGATAGACGTGGGGTCCCAAGGTGCTTGAATGGCGACCCCCCACCAGGTGGACTGATGACATCAAGCAAGTCGCAGGGATTCGCTGGATGCAGGCTCAGGATCGTAATGTTTCGAAGTCCCTACAAAAGGCCTACAGTGGACGTCCATCGGGTGATATGACGATGATGAGACAATAGAAGAAACAACACCTACCTACATATCTTATTTTTTTTTACTGCAAATGTAGGTAAGTTGAGTTTTTCCACCAGTTTTTCTATATGAGCAGCCCACTGTAGCTTACAATCCATGATCAATTTTAGAAAAGCTGTAGACATCTCCATTGTCTGTGTTTCACTATTTATATCCAACCTTCTACCCTTTAACGTCCATCGATTGCCCTGTAAATGGAAAATGTATTTTTAGTAGCTTATTAATAGACATAACTATTGATTAAATCTACATTATGCCACTGTTCTATAGATAATAGTGCTTTCAAACTATAGTCCATATAACTTGGGACATCAAGGTTATTGCGTATTAATTAAATATCTATTTTGGTTTTTCCTTTTTTAATTTATCACCATTTAACAATAAATAGGTCTATATGTAGCCCGTCATTTCATTTCTATTTATTTAATTATCAGCCTATTTTAACGGCCTAGTACAGGGCCAGGTACGGACTATCTAGGTAGACCGTGGGACCAGGCCTTTCGTTATAGAAGTAAGGATATGGAGCTTAGACCCACCACACTGCTCCAATGCACATCGGCGACATAATATTAAATTCTTTTACGAACACTAGATGTGAACGTTAATATCAGGCGACGGCTTTTTATAAAATACTCGTGTCTCGTGTCTCGTGTAAAAATGAGGCAAAATAATTGCCGGCTTAGCTAGTAATTTAATTTAATTTAATTTAATTTTTTATTTTATTATTCTTTACAAGTTAGCCCTTGACTACAATCTCTCCTGATGGTAAGTGATGATGCAGTCTAAGATGAAATCGGGCTAACTTGTTAGGAGGAGGATGAAAGTCCACACCCCTTTCGGTTTCTGCACGACGTCGTACCGGAACGCTAAATCGCTTGGCGGTACATCTTTGTCGGTAGGGTGGTAACTAGCCACGGCAGAAGCCTCCCACCAGCCAGACCTGGACCAATTAAGAAAACCTCAATGGGCCCAGCCAGGGATCGAACCCAGGACCTCCGTCTTGAAGTCCACTGCGCATACCACAGCGCGACGGAGGCCTATTATAAAGTTTTTGCTATTCGAATCGATTTGTCCCATCCAACATAAAGGTGTATACTAATATATCAAAGAGCTTACAATAGAGGTCATTCGAAAGCACCTTAACGCTTCCACGGAGTAGGGCATTCCAATTATAGTGGAAAATAACCGACGTCCTGGGATCGATACCTAGCAATAATTTAGAGTGAGGCTTCGGAAGCACACTTTCATAAGCTTAGCGTGTTTAGAACGCCGTAGAGACGTCTGTAGCGATTTATAAAACGATATTTATTTCGGAACTAAGTGCGAGAGCTCCAAAAGCCCTCGTAAATCGTCGTTTAATTTTAACCTATCCCTACTTTATTTATCATCAGAACATGACTTGATGTTTCTGTAAGTTCAGTTTTAACTGTGGAGTTTTAATTGTTTTACTTTTAACTGTACAGTTTTAGATAATCGAATTTTCAGTTACATGAATTAGAAAAAACTGTAGGTACAGTTAAAACTGACAAAGTTGAAAAAAAGTTAAAAACGACCTTTAAATACGATTTAACAGTTAGATCTTTCAGTTGAAACTGCAGTTTTGTTGCAAGGGAGCTTAGTTGAAATAAATGAATAATTAATTCTTGTCTTTACTACTAATATACCGATAATAAGACCGGCATTTTTTACTGATATATTGTTATGATTATTCTTTTTTGGGAAGACTGGCTTTGGATGTAGGTATAGCAAGGCGACAGCATAATCGCGTTTGTAAACTAAAGGAATTACACAGAAATAACAAATTGTTAAATCGTTTAAAAGTTTGACATTGAAATTCATTTACCAAAAACCGTTACAACTTACATACTCGTAGCTTCCACTCAAATATATTACATTATCTCAAATATATCTCACCAGATGTTTGATGATCATTTCGACTTTGTTAACCCTTTTTAATTTTACTCAGAAACTTCCAAAACCGTCTTCTGAAAAAAGAATATCCATACAAAAATCTCTCACAAACTGAATTCCGCAAACCGCTCCGCTTATGCGAATATTTGAAACGCTGTCAAAGTAAAAAGGGTTGAACGACCCTCTATCGCACGTAACATTGCGTTTTACTGCATTGCTGTAAAATATTTACTTCCACATTACTCTAGGTAATTATTGAAAGTTCTAAAACACCTATAAAAACTATTTAGGTATACTTATTTCATAAAATTTTCATAAAATTACAAATTCTATCTATTTAGTATCGTATAACGATTTTGTAATTACGTACTATTATCCTCTCCTAATAGGTCCCATATGACATAATAATACGCAGCTTAAGTGCTATTTACGCTCTGTGGTCACAACAGCTCCTGTAGCCAAGTGGCACGTCGATTCTCTTTCTACGATCGCAAACGCTTCGAAAACTAGAAAAATGTATGGGAATGATAGATCTCGATCACGAGACTTGTCGATAGCAAATGTCATTCCTATACATTTTTCTAGTTGTTGCGTTTACGATCGTAGAAAGAGAATCGACTTGCCGCTTGGCTACAGGGGCTGATCTATTAGGACGAAATGACACGATAGTAGTCATAGTAAAATCGAATGTAGGTATTGTACAAGGTTAATCGCACAATAATAGGTTTTTCCTGAATTTAACTATAATAATATACGGTATCTATGTAAAAAGATAGTAATAAAGTCCCCGGCTAGGCCAATTGAGGTTTTCTTAATTGGTCCAGGTCTGGCTGGTGGGAGGCTTCGGCCGTGGCTAGCTACCACCCTACCGACAAAGACGTACCGCCAAGCGATTTAGCGTTCCGGTACGATGTCGTATAGAAACCGTAAGGGGTGTGGATTTTCATCCTCCTCCTAACAAGTTAGCTCGCTTCCATCTTGGATTGAATCATCAGTTACCATCAGGTGAGATTTGTAGTCAAGGGCTAACTTGTAAAGAATATTAAATGAGAATAATAAAAACATGTAAACCTTAGAAAATAAAACATTAACCTTTCATCTCTATAGCTTCAGTAGTATCGGCTGGGCGTTGATGAGTCAAAAACCAACATTACCTCGCCCCAATTGCCTCTCTAGTAGAACTTCTACGCTGATCCAAACCCTAAGAAACAAGGGTCAAGAAAAACCGGACGAGCCAGTAAGAAAATAAATTATTTCGCTACCCAAACTTACCCGAAGGCGTTCTATAAAAGAAAAAAGCAAATCAAATAGGAATGCATAATTAACGATTCTCAGTAACGCAAACAGCAAATGGAAAAGTTACGAATCGATTACAACTGAATATTTAACTAAGTTAGTTGGAAACATTGTCAGTGTTTCTGTGAAAACAAAATGTGATTTTGTTTTTAATTGATTTATGTATCTTGCATTATAAACGAGCCTGTGGTGGTAAGAGTTTTGCCATTTTATGAAAGAAAGGAGACCGGTATTCGACTGGAGCCCAGCACGCTACAGAAAAAAATGACGAACAATCTATTATTTTATAAAAAAAAATCAAAATCAACAAAAAAAAATTTATATTTATACCCGCTACTTTTTCCGCGTAAAATTAAGATTTCCATAAATCGTGTCCATTCCAAATTTCAGCCAAATCCATTCAGAAGTTTTTGCGTGAAAGAGTAACAAAATATTCATACCGTCCATAACCAACATCTCCATCACCTATTCATAAATATAAAAAAATTCATGGACGATTAAAAAATATTCATTTAAATAACGAAAAGCCTGTATTTATAGCGAAATTCGTATATGGCGATTTTGAGAATATAACGATCTTACAAACATAGTTAGAGCATATCCTACGGGTCGTATAACTTTCTTTTAAGAAGTTATTTTGCCTACATTTACTGTATTTAACGTGACAATGACTAAATCCCACTTCTGATAACGGGGAACATGACTAAATTCTAACAGATATCGCTATCAAATTAGTTACTCTAATTAATGTAAGATGGCGATATTATTATCTAACTCTCCGACATATTTATTTACATACAATTTTTAAGTCCAACTCAAGTATCGCTGGAAAATTAATAAAAACACATTTTTATTAAAAAAAGCTTTATTTGTCATAACACTTTGTGTATTCGCTCAGATGCCAATGTAACTGGAAAATATTATTTATTGTAAGATCATATCCAGAGACAAATCAATGGGCACGGCAGTGCCGCCGCCAAGTCGAGCAAAAACTATATATTTGTCTATAATTATTATAATTTAAACTATAAAAATAATATTGGACAACTACCATGACCACAAAAAGTAGTCAAAATAGTAGTGATATAAATAAAGCATTATAGTTATAGTGCTTTAATATAACAGTTTAAAATTAAAAATAAAACTATCTATTGAAAATATTTGCGTATGGTAAAAATGTCATTTATCTCTGAGTGTGACCATTATTTTGCCAAATAATTAAAGTTGAATTATTTACATAAATACAGCGAATAAACAACAAAAATACATTAAATATATTTACAATTCTCTTTTTTATTTAGGCAATTTGATAGGTTCACAATTTACATAAATTTTGATAATTTTGTAACGGAGATAAACACGATTAAAAATGTAACGCAAATATTTGAATAAAAAATGTATTCAAATAAAAAATTAAAATTAAAAATTTCGGGAATAAATATAATAATGAACGTATATTAATCATGTCTGCCTCCATTTTCAGTAAATCAAATAATTAAATCAAATATAATAAATCAATAAATATACTTTTATTAGAACCAACAACAAGATAGTTTTTTTATTTAACTAACAACAAGTTTATTTATATTAATATAATTTAATTAAAACTATTGGGTACTTCCGAGACTCAAAAATAATTTTATTTTTCTTTTAACAATACTTTTAAGCATTAATATCACACGATTATGGCAGATAATGTAAAAAATGCGTACAAACAAAGTTAATTAATAATTATTTATTTATATAATTTATTTCGATTAATTATATGGTTTACACATTTTACGTGATTGGGACTAATAATTACATAGGAAAACTCTAGAAGGAACAAGTATTTTGTTTTTTAATTATTTTATTTAAATTTAATGAAATTCCGAATCAATAAAATTAAAGAATGATTTTAAAACCTATTTCGTGGTTTTACGAAATAATTATTTATTTGAAAGAATGCGTAAAAATATGTCGAAAATCACGAAAATTGGGATTTTTAGGGTTATTTCTGTATTTAGTTACGTAAAAAAGTATTTTTGGTATAAACTATTTTTCAAATTCATTTTAAAACTACAGTTGTTTATTTCACGCTAACAAGCTCAATACATTATGAACAGTTGCGAAAAAAAATCTAATTCTGTTTAATTCTGTGCATTTCATCTACATAAATATATTATGTTATCTATTTATATCTATAATCGTAAGCTTTGTGTTTCTATGAACGACGAATTCAAAACTCTAATCAAATATTCCAAAATGAAGCGGAAAAACATCTAAACTTTGTAATCTAATCTTAGAACTAAGTTACACAATAGAAAAGTTTCTTGAATGAGTACACGCAGCCACGCAGGATAAGTGCACGCGGCTTGCGCGACTTAGTGTTGCCAGCTTTACATATCTCTTTTACCCTGCCTAGAGATAGGCAAGTCATCTCCCAGATGATAAAATCCGGGTGGGGTCCTCAAGGCTTAGCCTTCTTGCTCGGGTAAGGCGCGGGGATATTTCTCCCCCGGTCATTTTCTTCCAGCCCCTTTCGAGGCTGTGGCCTTGTTGCCTATGGGTCGCCTAGAGATATGATGTGTGGGTTTTCTCCTCCCGTAAAACAGGCGAGGTGAGGTGAGGTTGAGGCCTCAAGGCTTAACCTCCTTGCTCGCGTGTAAGACGCGGGTATCTTTACTCCCTCGGTAATTGTCTTCCAGCAACTTTCGGGGCTGAGATATTGTGGATTTTGAGTCGCCTAGAGAAAGATGATTCCGGTTTTGGCCACGCGCAAATTTATCTTGCGTGCACAATTACTATAATGTACTCGTAAATAGCTGACTATTACGCTTGATGTCTTCGGTCCCCACTAGGTGGACCGAAGACATCAAGCGGGTTGCAGGGAGCCGCTGGATGCTGGCGGCTCGAGACCGTTTTGTTTGGAAGTCCATGCAAGAGGCCTATGTCCAGCAGTGGACGTCCATCGGCTGACAATGATGATGATGATGATGATGAAATAGCTGACATCGCTCTCGTTCAAGATACTCTACTATACATAACTTAGGCCTTAGACACGCTGCATGAGCCAACAACATTCTGAAACCTTCATTTCAACGCTTTTTATTTATTTCATAAGCGCATAAATAACATCATAATATTAGGCAATTTACAAACACTTTTGAAAGTCTTTTAGAGAGAGTAAGTTTGCAGAGAAGTACTATTTTCCTCTCAAATCGATGGCATTCGCCAACGACAAACTTAACTTTCCTAGTGTTTAGTTGAGTTTATGGTCATTTTATAATGGATTGCTTTTATTTTATACTCGAGATTTTTTTTTTAAATATGGATTTTTTAAATAGTACTTATTTCAAATTTACAAACACAGCAAAAGCACAACCATCTTCACTCATAAATATTTTTTCTTATCTGAAACGTAAATATTGATTGTTAGCACTATTTTGCACTTAGAAACATTTAAAATAAAAGCAATTCCAAAATTTTCGAAAATCACCAGCAGCAGCAAAAGTTATATTATATTATACTAGTAGACGCCATGCGGCGTCACCCGCGTGGTTACCGTTCCTGCAGGAATACAGGGATAATATATAATCGATAGCCTTCCTCGATAAATGGGCTATCTAACACTGAAAATTTTTCAAATCGGACCAGTAGTTTCTGTGATTAGCGCGTTCAACCAAACAAACAAACAAACAAACTCTTCAGCTTTATAATATTAGTATAGATTAGCAAATTCAATCACACAACATGACATTCTCTTACATTAACTTATCATACGACTACTCCTCTCACACTTCATCCATTTGTTCTTTGGTCTTCCTCTCATTCTTTATCTTTTTACATTTTTGCAAAGGACACTGCTCAGCAAACACACACAGTTGGCCTAAGAAATCCACAGACATGAAAAATTACTATTAATTATTGTACCTACTCCTAAGTAAATAACACCTAAATAACGCACAACGGCCAATCACATGGCCAAGTGCGAAACGGCCCAGAAGGAAGAAGAAGGAGAATACCTAAATAGAATCATATTATATAACAAAATTGAACGGACACTTTTTATAATTATAATATTTTATTTATAATATTCTGAAGAAGTTATACGAATGCTGTCACTCAGTGGACGATGGAGCGATCTAAGATCAGAATTGAGGAGATCCGGAGAAGAATCAGAGTTTAGACGAAGCTTAACGAGTCGCAAAGCTGAAGTGGCCGAAGCAAATAGTTTGAAGAACTGATGGGATCCCAAGGTGTAAGAATGGCGATCCTTTATGGAAAGTGCAATGTTTGTCGACTCCCCATGTGACGAAATTAGTAAGACGCTGGATGCAGGCATCTCAGAACGGATGTGCTTAGAAGTCCCTCAAACAGAACTGTTTTCTGCATTATTCATTAAGTAGTAATTGTATAAAGGTTAAATATTATAAGCTATGAATTATAATTATATTTATGTTTGTTGTTTCATATGCCAATTTGAGCAATGCCCTTTAACATTTTAATCTTATACTATAATAATACGTAACTTTCATCCCTCCGCATAACATACTATTGTTACTCCTGATACTGTTTTTCAAATGCCAATAATATACAATAAACATTCTTAGCATGCTATGATCCGCAAATACCAGAATCGGTAAAGATTCAGAGCCATAAAGTCTGGCAACACTCACTGTTCGAAGACACAAGTCTTCAGGCACTGAGGGAACACTAATCTTAATAATAATTATTACCGTAGACAGAGAAAAAAATAAACAACTAATTGGCGTGCGTCGTAAGTCAAAAGATATTCTATTATGACGTGATTTTGAAATTACAACACAATACACTAAACCAATTATTTTAAGCTAACTGCAATTTATTTTAAGCTAACTGGTAAATGTAATTTAAAAAAGTTTGAGATTGTAATTCTGTGCTCACGCTACATTTATTTTATGAATTAATAATAATGTAATGTAAGTCTATTTATGTAGATACAAAATTGACACATTTTGTCAAACTTGTTTGGCCAGAAAAACAAGACATGCGTCACATGACACCTCTATCAAACTTTATTTACTCGTAGTTTTGTTTTTAGGGAATGTGATGGATGCTATTTATTTGTCTAGTTACTTCTCTGTCTACGGTTATTGCGCTAAAAATTACAATAATGAGTTAATAATTACATCTTATGCAAAAGAAAATAAGTCCAGTGTATACTAATTTAATTATTTTAGTTACATCAATATTAATCGCAACTAACAAAATTGTAATATAGTTTTGTTAATTTATTAAACAGTATTTTTGGTATTTGAATTTATATTGTATCTAAAACTAACATAGTTATCTATTATTTTGAACATTTGAGCTTATTATATCCTTAATGTGATTTCATAAGAATAAAAATACAACTATGATAAATATTTTTTATACATTACAATCCATATAATGTGTCAATAGAAAATAATTAAATTAAAATATAATTTAAGTTAAAGCGATATGATTTTGAGTACTCAGCAATAATGTCCACACTTAGTACCTAGAATGTATATTAGTGATGGACCAACCGTCCCGTCGAATATAGAGTTTAGCCGAATATTCGGAATTATGAAATTCCGCTGCTTCGATCGAAGTATTCGTACGTAATAAAAAATTGTTTTATTTGTTAATTATTTGGTTTTAAAATAATTAAGATTAGTAATAGACAATTATTTAAAACATATATATTAGTTTTATTAAATAAATTTAAATACTTTAATATTTGCGGCGCTTGCATGACTTTAGGCTCCTACAGAACCTCAAAACAGTTATTAATAAATCTCTAATGTCTAACAAATAGCTCCATGCGTCTGTTTACCAAAGCGTTTTTGTACCAAAGGATAAACTTTGACATCCTGAGGGGTCAGTATATTGATAATTGATGAATAAATAATTAAATGGCGGGTATTTTTTAAATATTTTCTTTTAAATTCATAATATTTTGTAAATAAATATATAGTAAATAAACTGAAATACAAAATTACTCTTTGTAAATATTATTTACGTTAAAATATGAGTAGGTATGCAGTTTATATTTTGTAACGTGTAATATAGGTAAGTAGTTTACAAAATTAAACACTGAATACCGAATATTCGGCCGAATATCTACAGTCAAAGGAGCCGAATTTCAGTACATCCCTAATGCTTAACCACTAAACTTTTGACATAATATAGATACAAAAAGAAATGTTTAAAGGCAAAATATAAAAATGATCTTAAACCTACCCGGCCTAGCTCCAATTTAGAATAAAGAGACGCTGTTTTTTTATTTATATACACATTTAACCTCGCAAAGCTTCGCTGCAATTACGTTTTAACGTAAATAAACTATTTAACGTAATATTTAATTAAAATATGTTTTGTAATTAATTAAAATATGTTTATTTTAGTTATATCCTGATAGAGTATCACTTATTATAACATCAAATTACTATTATAAGGTAAAAATATAACTTAAAGGTAACTTAAAAATTTTAACCGTTCAAATGAGGCGTTGAGCCGAAAGCCGAAGTTCCAATCTTTTCGTAAGTAAGCATTTGTGCTACATTTCCCCTTTTGCCAATATTTTTCGGCGTTTCCTATATACGAATATATTGTACAAGTATGTAATGCATATAAACTGAGCGTATGCTGTTATCCAGACTGAAAGAATGCTGAAATTGTATCATTTAACTTTTTGTATGACAAATATAATAGCGTGATATGTATATTAATGGTGTTATTAATCCCTGATCATTCTTAAAAAATAACATCACAGCATGTTTTCAAATTTGTAGTTAATGTTGAAATAATAATAATGATAATAAAACTCATTTATTCAGCTTAAGACTGGACAGAAATAGTTAAAACTAAATTAACTTAAAAATTAAGATAATTATAACTAAACAAAAAACTCATAAGAAGGCTCAAAGTCACACAGCGGGCGATGGAACGAGCTATGTTAGGAGTATCTCTGCGTGATCGAATCAGAAATGAGGAGATCCGCAGAAGAACCAAAGTCACTGACATAGCTCAACGAGTTGCGAAGCTGAAGTGGCAATGGGCGGGGCACATAGTGCGAAGAGCCGATGGACGTTGGGGTCCCAAAGTGCTGGAATGGCGACCCCGCACTAGTAAGCGCAGTGTTGGCCGACCCCCCACCAGGTGGACTTACGACGTCAAGCGAGTCGTAATTTGGGATTCGCTGGATGCAGTTGGCTCAGTATCGTGATTTTTGGAAGTCCCTACAAAAGGCCTATGTCCTGCAGTGGACGTCCATCGGCTGATATGATGATGATGAAACAAAAAACACGACTGCACTTCTGGGCAAATAGTGCCTCCCGATGTGCAATCAAAAGCTGTCAAAATATATTGTACAAAAGTATCATTAAATGATAACCAATAATAACACAGATGAAAGACTGTCTTAGTAATATTTCTGACTTTGTGTCATGCAGGGAAGGAAAAATGTAATTTTCTTCCTCATTCAGTTTTTGTGACAGCACTTATAAAGTATCGTTATCTGATTTGCGTTCCATTAATCACACAAGTGACTGTATTAGTAATATCTCTGGCATTGTATCACAGTGAGAGGTAAAATGGTATTTTTCTTGATGTTGAGTTGTTGAGATTCTGTGAACGTTCACGATTATGAAAAGAATTATTATAATATACCTACCCTAATGAACGAACTGATAAAAACATAGCCATCTTTGTAAGTAATATCTCCGAATTTGTATCACAGAGGGAGGAAAATGACATTTGCCCTTATTTTCAATTTATGTAAATGCTCATTATTGTGCAAAAGAATCATTATCATACTAAACGATAAAAACAACACTAGTCACCGTTATATTTCTGTCTTTGTGTCACGGAGGCAAGAAAATGGCATTCTTAGCATTGCAATAAAATAATTAGATTGAAGAACCGACTTATCTTTGTTAACTCTGACTTTTGTGTCACAGAGGCAAGGAAACGGCCTTTTTAGCATTGCAATAGAATGATTAGATTGAAGAACCGACTTATCTTTGTTAACTCTGACTTTTGTGTCACAGAGGGAGGAAAATGGCATTTTCTGACGGTCAGTGTTCATGACAGCATACGCTCAGTCAGTGCGTGCTAGTTCAGAGCTGAGTGTAGTTCTCAGAGCGGGGCGAGGCGCGGCGGCGAGCGGTGGTGGTGACCTGGCGTCAGAACACGTCGTCACTGGGGTCTTCGTCCAGTTCGCATAGGAGCTTGCTGCTGTGGAAAAAAATTGGCCTTTGGTAAATAAAGGTTAAACCTCAATAGCTCAACGGTAAGAGCGGTTGGATTATGACCGAAGGGTGGTGGTTCTATTGTTCTATTGGTTCTTCATACCCACTCCTAATACAATCTTTCTTGACTAGTTGAAGGAGAATGGGAATATTGGTCATATTTATAAGATATGGCAAATATATGTGTGGTAGCCCAGTGGATATGACCTCTGCCTTCGATTCCGGAGGGCGTGGGCATTTTAAGAAATTAAATATCACGTGTCTCAATCGGTGAAGGAAAACATAGTGAGGAAACCTGCATACCAGAGAATTATCTTAATTCTCTGCGTGTGTGAAGTCTGCCAATCCGCATTGGGCCAGCGTGGTGGACTATTGGCCTTACCCCTCTCATTATGAGAGGAGACTCGAGCTCAGCAGTGAGCCGAATATGGGTTGATGACGACGATGGCAAATATATAAAACTGTTGAGTTTCTTGCCGGTATTTTCTCAGCAGAACCTGCCTTCCGAACTGGTGGTAGAATCTTTACAAATAGTCAACTGACGTGTCAAAAGTGCTAGTAAACTGAGCCTACTTGAAATAAATGAATTTTGAATTTTGAATTTGAATTTAAAAAAAAAATTGGCAAATCAATCAAAATTCGTTAATTTGTAGTTTAATTTTGAAACATCAACTTTGACTATTCGTAAAGATTACCACCGGTTTCAATTGCAGGTTCTGATGAACAGAGACTGCAATAAACTGAACAGTTACTCTTTCAAAAATCATCATTTTAGTTTGCAATAGTTAAAACCGTCTCATATAGATCCAGTAGTAAGAGTATGTGGCTTCGGGACATGAAAATCGTTCTCATTCGTATCATCGCAGTTATATAGAGAGTGATATTCTCAATTTGCCGCACTATTGATGAACATTAAATGTCTATAGTAATTATAGACTTAAACATAAGTCTATAATTACTATAGACCCTAAGCGAAAACTCGTATTTAAGCAGAGTGGTGCCTTATTTTGTCCTCTAAGAAATAAGGTCTGGTCCTACACTGTGCGATTCAAATTGGCTGTCCATGATCTATCATCATCATCAACATCATCATTAAGAGCTGATGGACGTCCACAGCTGGACATAGGCCTCTTGCATGGACTTTCAAACAAAACGGTATCGAACCGCGAGTATCCAGCGGCTGCCTGCAACCCTCTTGATATCGTCGGTCCACCTAATAGGGGGTCGACCTGCGCTTTCCGGTGCGGGGTCGCCATTCCAGCACCTTGTGACCCCAACTATGATCTATACCAACATATTATTTAAGTGCTTACTATGATACTTTTAACTACACACATGTTAATACTGTGCATAGAAAGGTATAGACAAGGCATGGGTAAGACATACATAACTAAAATATACATATACACTACCTATCTAACAGTTCACCGCATCACATTGGGTATTGGTTAATGTCCTCGTCTATGCAGTACAGTGGTGAGCATGACGATAGAGGGGAGTAAGTGAGGAGAGGGCGGTAACAATTAATAGACACGTGTGTTTCCACCCGCTCCTCTGTAGCTCCCCTCTTTCGTCTTACCCCGATCTCCTCTACAGAGTAAGTGAGGATCGAGTATATTGCATTCAAAAGTTTTACATTACGTTACAATGCATTTATAGTGCCATGTCTAGGACAGACAGTGTTACTAATCGATGTACTCTAATCGTATTTCTAATCTATCTAAATGTACCATTACTTCTACTACTTTACTTTTATTTTGAGTACTAAAAAATGTATCCAATGTACCTTGTTTTAAGGTCGTTTAATTCTAGTTATTTTTATTTTACAACTAGCGGATGCACGCGACTTAGACCTTTGTAATCCACTATAAAAATGGCGTAATTTCTCCCGTTTTCCCAATATTTCCCTTTACTGCTCTGCTCCTATTGATCGCAGCGTGATGAAAAGTATACTTTAACCTGCCCAGGAGTATGAAGAATAATTGTACCAAGTTTCGTTAAAATCTGTCGATTACTTTTCGTTTCTATAACGAACATACAGACACACAGACAAAAATTTTACTGATTGCATCAGTATCGATCACCAATCACCCCATGATAGTTATTTTGGAATTATATTTCATAATACAGTTATGCATACAGAATTGACCTCTTCACAGATTTATTATAAGTATAGATGTTGCACTTGGATACTTTGCACTAGATATTAGAAGTGCAAATGTAAACTTTAAAACAAAGATAACAAAGACTACTTTACACTGAGAATACTCGTACATATAAAATGTGACTTGCTAGATTCAGACGTGACACACAGCGTGAATGGATGTTAATGTTGGAAACATACTAACATACTTGGAAGGAATCATTAGATCCAAACAAATTATAGAAGTTACTATAATGTTGCATCACCGAACTTGAAATGCGTCCTGCAAGCCCATTTTATTGAAACATCAGGCTAAAATCAAAATAAAACTACATAATAATATAAAATAATACAAAACAGCACCTTTAACTAATTCAAATGCGTATCTTAAATCAACAAAATCAAGTTCTTCCACATAGAAGTTTCAGTGTTCTAAAAGAACGTAATACTATAAATAATAAAGAAATTATATAATTATCTCAAAAGAGATTTAAGAGGAAATATAGGAAGCTCTTCTATGTTGAAAAACTTTACAAGACTAAAATTTTTAATAGGAAATCACAACGAAATGCTCATGCATTCATAATCATCTCATCAGCAGGCTAATTCACTAACTTTGACGTATATTGATTGACATAAAAGAAATTGAGATTCTATGTAACAAAGTCATCCGGTAGGTAGATGACATTTTTCACCTCATTTCATTGTTAATAAATACCAAATTAGTGAATAGGCTAGCCACATACCATTAAAAATAACCAACACTTAAAAAATAACGTCATTGTCTCTAAGGCCCTATATGGATGAATAATAAAGTAGTAATACTTACTCCTCTTTGCTAGCGTAGGATTCGGCGTGAACTCGTCTATTGCAGGCCCTGTCACAGCAGTGGCAGTGCCAATAGGCGAGGACACTTAAACTGATCACGAAGACCGTAGTTGGCAACACCAACGCCAAGATCAATCCGCGAATCGTCGAGTCCCAGGAGTATCTCGCTACAACCAACTCCGGCCGCGTCTGACTATAATAGCAAGGGAACACCTTAGGAGACTTCTTCCCAGCGTAATCGCTTGCAAACTCTGAACAGTTAACTCTAGGTGGATAGCCACAACCTTCTGGATTTATCAGGAACTTTAAATCTGTTGCATCCCATTCAGTTGGTACTGGTGCGTTCTCCACAAAAGGCTGTCGGAGTAGATTGACGCGGATTTTGTGGCACTTGGTGGGAGTTGTTGTGCAGCCTTCGCGGCAGGATGCCCACGTACAATTGGTCAGAGTCTTCGCGTAGGCGTGTTCTGACACAGCACATATACCGGCTTCTGGTGCGAACTCTGCCAGTATAGTCTGGATCGCCGGCTCTACCACGAAGGGGATCAGGAAAAGGAAAGCGAAGACGGCGAGTATGGCTGAAGTGCCTAAGCAGAGCGATGTGTAAAACTTGAATCGCTCGAAGTAATGTGCAAGCAGTTCCTCCCTCGTCGGCTCTAGAGGTATGAACTCCGGGCTGTCAGGGTCGGCGGATGCGCCCATAGGAAGAGTCGATCTTTCAGAGGTGGCGGGCGAAAGACTCGTCCGGGATCTGCTCATGGTCGACATTGGGAGGTTGTGTGGAGCACTGGAAGCGGTTAGTCGTCTCTTAGTGAGCTAGCCGGGCCCTCGCAGAGGAGGGGAACGCCTGAAATTAAAGAAAATATATATTTTAAAAATAAATTACAATTATACACGAAATACAAAAAACTCGTCAACTTAAATCTCGATTCTTATCAAGAAACTAAAAAAGTAACACTTTTTGATCAGAAACAATTGCAAATGCTACGCGAGTTGTTTAATCAAACTCATCACCGTTAAAGAAATATTCAATGACAGTTTGTTCTAAATCAGACCAAAGGCACACCTTGGTTACACCACCGATCAGGGTGTTCATTCCGTAAATTAGTCTCAGCTACCCTTAGTGTATTAAAAAGCTTTGCTAAAGGAAACTGAGCACAAAATTTATCATCTGTACTGGTCTGGTAATATAAACTTGTGTGATGACAATACTATTTCGTTATAATCGGTACATATTGCCATGATACAGCTCCAACACTAACTTTAGAGGTAGTTCGAACTGACGCACGCAAGATTTCGGTCACGGAGTAATCGGGCCAAGGTCAAGTGTTATCGATTCAAAGGTAGAGGGAAACCAAAGGCTCGTGGTAACTAAATGACTAAAGTAGGTTAAAATCATCACTCTACCTACTTTCTGCTGAATTCCTTAAAAAGAATAAAGTGATTATGTAATAATATAAAGACAGTTTGCGTTATAAATTAAATCTTGGGTAAAAATATGGACACACGCGTTGAGTACTTGAGATGGATATTCTAAACTTGTATTTTACTTCTTGGACTCATGCATGTTTCCTGTCGCATGATCAGCTTCGGTAACTACATCCCGTTTAAGATTAATTCCACTGTTTAAATGACGTACTTGGACATACTTTTTGCACTGTTCACTAAATTCTGTAGCTGTACAATAATCACTAAATATGACGTTATAATGTCTTGCCATTTTTCTTTATTCCTATTGGTGGTGGATAAGAATGTAATAATGATTAATAAGATTAAATATATAGTTGCAAATATTATTGAATAGCTCACGTGACTGATCTCAGAGGGGAGAAACAGGATCATTCGGTGACAGCTGCATCTCAGCCTGGCCACCAGCACAGCTCTTGAATCTCATCTTTGCATCATCACCGACCTCCACTGTCGTCTGACATAGCAGCAACGTTATACATGACACCACCACAAGCACAGTCGGCAGAACCAAAGCGACTAGGAACTGGCGATATGTAGCATCCAAATCAAATCTAGCAACCACTATATCCGGATTGTTTTCAGTGTAGAAGCAGGGAAATCTTGCTTTAGCATTGTGGTCAGTTCCATCGCGTCCGTACGTTTTTAGAAATTCTTTGCACTCATCAGCCAAAGTGTTCACGCAACCTTCTAGATTGATCATTAATCTACTATCATTAGCCATTGTCAGCTCAACTTCAGATGGCGCGATTACTCTATTGGGAACAGCTTTGATGGTGTATAAATATTGTAAATATGTAAAGTTAGTCAGATCAGAAATATCTGTTCTCGGTAGCAAAGCTGCGTTGATACAATCAACGGCGACAACACCTGATGTGCCATTGTGAACAGCGTGACAGGACAACATCAACACTTCTTCACCTGAATCAGTCCAAACTACATTACCGCCGTCCTCTTGAGCCAATTTCGAACACCTAGCTAGAAACACTCTATCACCACTTAGTACTATAACGTTTTTGTGACGGGTCGGGATGTCGACGCACCGTCTGTCACAATTGTACGGCGTTTTTATTTTTCTACAAGTGCCTCTGCTACACGAAAACAATCCGTGAACGTCTATACACGTGATCTTCCCTCTTCTACCGGAACACTTCAGCGGTGGATCTGTATCTCTGAAAGCGCATTCGAAAGCGTCTGTTATGTTTATACATTTTCCTTCCGTGCAATTGAAGGTGCCAGTTAAGTTTCTGCATTCATCTCGAATGCAATGATACTTCTTGGCGTTCTCTTGATCGATGCCGTAACAGGTTTTGTTAGCAGCGCTGCCACATTCAGATAGTAACAAGGACGTTCCATTCTTCCTGACGTTGACGTAGATTTGGATGCACGCGCCGGAGGTCTTGCTCAAGCACCACTCGCCACAAGAGCCCCAGTCGCAATTGTCTTTGTTGACGGCTCTAGTTGTCGTACACATTATGGGGGTTGGGTCGATGCCTGACGCGATGGCGCGCGTATATGGCATGTAAATGGCCACAGTTAGATACACGATGGCTACGCAGCTAAGAACGGCTGTCATTTGACACACGCATATGGTCCCGCATATCTTTTGGTCCTGCGGTGGGATGATCAGGTCCTCGACGGGAGTGGGTTTCGGCATCGCGGAGACCAGCGACCGTTCGCGAGTTGACTCCACTGACGTGTGGGAAGTTTCCGCGCATGCGTGTTGCCGCGATCGATTCAGCGCAGTGCAGGCAACTACGAGTGCGACACATTTTTAATTGATGTCAACGCCCGGTGGCGTCACTGTTTTTTTTTTTTTAATAATTTATTAAATTCCATTAACCTTTTTTTTTTAATTACATACCTGATTTAATAACACGCGACTCTTTAATACATGTTTCCACTTTCCTCATTAAATTGGCATACATATTCTAATAATGTTTGTTTATTGGAGATATTTGTTGATTAAAGGATCAACAATTTATTTAGTTAGTAGATTTAATTAAAACTATTATGCCATGCAATTTTAATATCGTTTTGAAACTGAAGTCAGGAATTTTCCTAACCAGACCTATTTAGGTTTCCCAATTCCCCAATAGGCGTTAGTTTCTCTAAAATTTTCTTATATATCAAAATTTTCGTCATTCAGTAAACCTCACATAATTTTTAAATAAACAATCCGACGTTAAATTGGCTTTATAAAAATAAAATACTTTAATCTAATCATACTCTTGCGTAGGCTTATAATAATTTATGCATTCGCACAAATACTTACCCTTGAAATTTTTAGAAGTGTATTTGTAAAAAAAATGTGTATTTTTATAATAAACACTATACACGGCACTATTAACAACACTTTATTGTCTAAAATTGCACTATCATGTTCAGTAGAATGCTATGTTTATATTTTTACGTACAAGTAATTTACTTCAGTGTTTTGCTTGTATACGGTGTGAAGTTAGCTGCCGGTTGGTCTGCGCAATGCGACGTTTGTACCGGACTGAAGTTGTCTCCAAGGCCGGAAAATTAAGGGTTTCTAAATTCAATTTATTTACTCATGTTAACTTCGGACGTTATGGAGATTCATCAGAAGAGATGTTCCGTACAAAATGTATGGAAAAATTAATCATTTGCTTTTATCCTTGAATTATTATGACTTTATAAAAGCTTTTCAGATATAGATAATGGCATTTTTAGGTTTTTTTTTTTGTATAAATAAATGGAAAATCAATGAAAATAATTATTTCAAGAAGTTTAAAAATTCTTTCGAAAGATATCAATTGTCTAAAAGTGATTTGTTCTAAATGCAAAAATAAATTGTGATATAAAAAGATCTTAACAGAATTTAAACAAAAAAAAGAAAATTAGCTACATCTTTTTAATACGAGCACTTTGCCTTTAAATTACTCGAAAATACTATGTTAGGAGTGTCGGGGGTCGAATAGCGAACGAGGGGACGATGTTGATGCCAACCTCTTTACCACTGAGCTATAGAGGCTGGTTTTATGTGAATTAAACGAACTGTAACGATATATTTTGTTTACAATGAATGAATACAAACTAATAGAGTTATCATCATTATCATTATTAAAAATATGATTACGATATTTAAATTGTCTTTTCAAATCTATATTCGTATATAATAATAACTAGCTGACTCCGCGTGGTTTCACCCGCGTGGTTCCCGTTTACGTAGGAATACGGGGATAAAATAGCCTATAGCCATCCTCGATAAATAGGCTATCTAACACTGAAAGAATTTTTCAAATCGGATCAGTAGCGTTCAATCAAACAAACAAACAAACTCTTCAGCTTTATAACATTAGCATAGATATAAAGAAGTAAAATTTTTAGTGTTACAGAATTTAAAATCACTTCAGTGGATCCAGAGATATCTTTGCTAGTCCTACTAATATTATAAATGCGAAAGTTTGTATGGATATTTGGATGTTTGTTTGGTTGTTTGTTACTCTTTAACATTGCAACTACTTAACCAATTTAAATTGAAGATAGATAATACCCTGGATCAATAACCAAATCACAGCCAAGACATCTATGTCCCGAAAAATTTTATAGTTTCCCGAAATTTCTCTTAAACTCCGATTATTTTTATTAAGTATAATAATTACTTAACCGATTTAGCTGAAAATTGGATTGAAGATAGATTATATCCTAGATTAACACATAGGTTGTCCCAAAAGACATGGTTCCTGCGAGATTTGCGAAATAGTGATTGTTTAGTTCATTGAGAATGAAAATGTTGGTTCTGAATGATGTCCAAGGAATCCTCAACAAACGTCTCCAACATCTCCAGGGCATCGATCTTGCTGCCACAGATGTGGTGTTGTAGACGCAAGGACCACGTTTCCGCACATACTACACAATATTAATAACCAATTAATAATTTTGCATTATATTTTGCATGCCGATCGGGAGCGATACAGGCTTAACACCTTTGTATATTTTTATAATACTGATATTCACAAATAAACAACTTCAATTGATTTATTTCACAAGTTGTATTAAGGTAACAATAACTCACCACATATAATAGTCGTCGATGTCATTTTCCAAACTGTTTTCTGTATTTTATTCACATATTTGTTTCCTACACGTGCCTCCTCGGTACATTTTGACGTCCCTGTGTTTACGGCTCGCTTGTACTCTGGGCATGCGCAGAGGAATGCCAACATGCCCTCACTCGCACGAGAGTTTTTTTAACGGACATTAGAAATCATCATCATCATATCAGCCGATGGACGTCCACTGCAGGACATTGGCCTTTTGTAGGGACTTCCAAACATCACGATACTGAGCCTGCATCCAGCGAATCCCTGCGACTCACTTGATGTCGTCAGTCCACCTGGTGGAGGGTCAACCAACGCTTCGCTTTCTAGTACGGAGTCGCCATTCTAGGACTTGGGGACCCCAACGTCCATCGGCTCTTCGAGCTATATGCCCGGCCCATTGACCCTTCAGCTTCGCAACTCGTTGAGTTATGTCAGTAACTTTGGTTTTTCTGCGGATCTCCTCATTTCTGATTCGATCACGCAGTGATACTCCTAACATAGCTCGTTCCATTGCCCGCTGTGTGACTCTGACCCTTCTTATGAGGGCCATAGTTAGCGACCAAGTCTCGGAACCATAGGTCATCACTGGCAACACGCACTGTTCGAAGGCCTTTGTCTTCAGGCACTGAGGAATTTCGGACGTTAGAAATAAAACGTTCAAATACAACAAATGCATTCCCTAGTATATGTTCACATGACAGCGTTCTTAAAACACAAGGTTTCATTTTATTCTCTACAAGTTAGCCCTTGACTACAATCTCACCTGATGGTAAGTGAAGATGCAATCTGAGATGGAAGCGGACTAACTTGTTAGGAAGAGGATAAATATCCACACCCTTTTCGGTTCCTACACGACATCGTACCGAAACGCTAAATTTCCGTCCACCATTTTTCGAGCAGTGTTTCATTTTAAATTTTGCGCATAGACCTTCATTAAACTTCATACTATAATTGAACGGTTTTTTAACGTCCGTTAAAAAAACTCTCGTGCAAATGAGGGCTGAACGTTGTGACCAGTTTGCAGCGTTTTCATCGACCTCTTTGTGGTGCAGGCATGAAAGTGCAAGTCGTTCTTTCTTCTGTTCTGGTTAGATTATTCTTGCTTTCATTATTATCTTTTAAGCTATTGCATAGCTTTTACCGCGGGCGCGGCGACCGAATTAAGAAATTCCGTAACGAAAATAAATCTAACACCCAAGCCGTGCATCAAGTTAACACATTTCGACGTTATCGTATCGACTCAACTAGTCAAGTGGTGTGAAGGGGCAAAAGTTATTATACCAGAGAGAGAATATTTTTCATTCTTTTCTAAAAAAAAATACTGAACAGGTAAATAAATAATTATAATTATACATAATTATAATTATAATACAGCGGCAGTTCCCAAGTGCCACACGTATTTTTTTTTAAATAATATTTGCCATATTTTTTTAATTATGACCAATATTGTCATTCTCTTCCAAATTGTCGGGAAAAACTGTATTAAGAGTGGGTACGACAATAGACCAACGGGGCGGGGATCGAACCACCACCCCTCAGTGATGAGTCCTACTGGTCTTACCGATAAGATAATATTGAGGCTCTTGTTGGAAGTTCACTGTAGTTATAACCAAATAAACTCTCCAAAAAAATATTTTTTTGTTTGATAGAGTTTCCAGATTGGTCCCATTTAATTTTCATGCACCTCCAACTTTTCAGTTGTGTGCATTTTAAGAAATTCAATATCACGTGTTTCAAACGGTGAAGGAAAACATCGTGAGGAAACCTGAATACCAGAGAATTTTCTTAATTCTCTGCGTGTGTGAAGTCTGCCAATCCACATTGGGACAGCGTGGTGGACTAAGGCCTAACCCCTCTCATTCTGAGAGAAGACTCGAGCTCAGCAGTGAGTCGAATATGGGTGGAATATGGTCTTTTGTAGGGACTTCCAAACATCACGATACTGCCGCCTGCATCCAGCGAATCCCTGCGACTCGCTTGATGTCGTCAGTTCACCTGGTGGGGGACTGACGACATCAAGCGAAGCGAGCCCCACACCAACACTGCGCTTTGTAGTGCGGGGTCGTCATTCCAGCACTTTGGGACCCCAACGTCCATCGGCTCTTCGAACTATGTGCCCCGCCCATTGCCACTTCAGCTTTGTGACTCGTTGAACTATGTCGGTGACTTTGGTTCTTCTATTATTTATTCAGTTACATCTTACATACACAAGAAGAAGATGTAACTGAACAAAAAAAAAATCATTTTTTTTTGTTTTAAAGGGTATTGTCATCATGGCAGGACATGATGATGGGATCCTAGAGAAATCTAGGGAAACTTTCAAAAAACAAAAATTTTAGGTTTTGAAGTTGGTTGTATTTCTTTATTAAAATTTTTCCCAAACGATTACTGTTAGGTAGGTTACTGTGTTACTATTAAGATTTACATGATTATACATAGCGATGCTAGTTAACCAATATCTGTAATTTAATTTTATCTTACTGCTTCCTGTAGAAACATCATGAGATGATTATCTAATATAGACGTTCAAGATTAATTTGCTCTAAATTGGTTCCAAGCAGTTTTCTTGATTGTAAGGGTCGTAAAATCCTAACAATGAACAATACCTAGTTTACTTAGATTATTTATTATTTATTTTATTTTTAAATGTCTTTATTATATAATATATTGTAACAGTGTTGTTAGAACAATAGACTTATAAATAATTCTTATTGCTAACATGCCATGGTTATTTGTTTGTACCATAGACGAATTAGAAAATGGAAATGCATCGCACTCAAATTCACAAATAAAATTATTTGTCGTTTTATGAGGGGGACGAGGTAAACTCACACAATGAAAATATTTAACACCATTAAAAATATTCTATGTCCATACACTACACACATCTATAAATTGACTCATAATACACACACGCGTAATTTTTACACAGACTAACAAACACATTGCTTAGATTATTATACACAGATTAAATACATAGAATATTCGATTACTCATCGATGTTTGGCTGTTTCGTCAAAAGAATCGATTCTTTTTATAAATTGTTTTTATTACAAATTTGATAAAATTAAGTTTTAAATACTTTCAAATGAAACGTTACTCCATCTTTTACTAAACTACAAGTTTTTGGCCGTTTTTATGCCATTGAACTACACAAATCGGCATTTATAGGGAGCTCTTTACACGACGAAAACGATTACACCAATGAAACATCGATTCTATAGCAACAGTTTTTATAAACGCGTTAGATAATAGATTTTTGATCTTTGCCAGAGGGGTAACGGTTAGCGAGGCAGGTCCTGTTATTTAAATGGTCTAAGGTTTGTACAGGCTTACACACCTTTATAAACATTTAGAATAATGGCAGAAAAAACAATTTGGACATAATTTACAAAGTAACAAACTATTATTAACTTAAGACATGTAGGTACCAACCTATTACCCTACCGGCAAAGACGTACCGCCAAGCGATTTAACGTTCCGGTACGATGTCGTGTAGAAACAGAGAGAGGTGTGGATTTTCATCCAACTCCTAATAAGTTAGCCCGCTTCCATCTAAGATTGCATCACTTACCATTAGGTGAGATTGTAGCCAAAGGCTAACTTGTAAAGAATAAAAAAAGTAACTATAAGGGCCAAGATTTTTCCTTTTAAAGTACCTAATAATTATCAACCCATATTTGGCTCACTGCTGAGCTCGAGTATCCTCTCAGAATGAGAGAGTTTAGGTCAATAGTCCACCACGCCGGCACAATGCGGATTTTTTTTTTATTTTTTTATTCTTTACAAGTTAGCCCTTGAATACAATCTCACCTGATGGTAAGTGATGATGCAGTCTAAGATGGAAGCGGGCTAACTGGTTAGGAGGAGGATGAAAATCCACACTCCTTTCGGTTTCTACACGACATCGTAACGGAACGCTAAATCGCTTGGCGGTTCGTCTTTGTCGGTAGGGTGGTAACTAGCCACGGCCGAAGCCTCCCACCAGCCAGACCTGGACCAATTAAGAAAACCTCAATCGGCCCAGCCGGGGATCGAACCCAGGACCTCCGTTTTGTAAATCCACCGCGCATACCACTGCGCCACGGAGGCCGTCGAGGCGGATTGGCAGACTTCACACACGCAGATAATTAAGAAAATTCTCAGGTATGCAGGTTTTCTCACGATGTTTTTCCTTCACAGTTGAGTTTTTGAATGCAGTACCTACGGAACCCTAAAAAATGATGATGATGATGACCTACCTGCCGGCAGAGGCCACAAGGGTCAACGTACAATAATAAATCAATGAAGTCAAGCCGCAGACAGTTAGGTAATATGCTTTGTAGTTGGTGATGATTGCAGGCAATTTATCTATTAGCACGACATCGGGACACATTGGCTGAAAACTGACCAATTGTTTTTTTTTGTTCAAATAAAGAAAACATTCACATTGAAATAGCTCGAAGTACTTTTAACAAAATGAGAAAAGTTCTCTGCAATCGCAGTCTTAAGATCCCTTTGCGCATTCGACTCCTGCGTTGTTACATCTGGCCCATACTTTTATATGTGAAGTCTGGACAGTAAAAGAGGACATCAGGAAACGTATAGAAGCGTTCGAAATGTGGGCGTTTAGACGCATGCTGGTTATCAGTTGGACTCACAAAGTGATGAATGCCGAAGTTCTGCGACGCGTCAATCAGAAGCGTGAACTTTTGCAGACCGTCAAGACGAGAAAAGTCGCGTATCTAGGACACGTGCTACGTCACGAGAGATACGAGCTTCTACAGCTCATCTTGATGGGAAAGGTTGCTGGTAGAAGAGGCGTTGGTCGCTGGAAGAAGTCTTGGCTGAGAAACATCAGAGAGTGGACCGGGATCGCGAGCGCCGCACAATTATTTCGCCTCGCGAAGGATAGAGTCGAGTTCAAGAATCTGACTGCCAACCTTCGCTAGTCGGAGAGGCACCTTAAGAAGAAGAAAGAAAACATTGAATAAGAGAAAAAATATTCAAAATTAAGAAGAATATAGGTTCTACCCTAATGACAACATGCCTGTCTGTAACCCTTATTAAAAGAAAGGGTGTATAGCTCAGCATATGTCATGCACTACATATAAGCTAAATACCATGGTGAATATGAAAGTGAGGAGAAAAAAAATCGTCCCCACAATACATAATTTAAGGGTGGTACCTACCCTAAAAAAATATTTTTCAAGATTTTACTGTAGGAATTTATTCACATTTTTAATGTTCCTCATCATTCTCAACCCATATTCGGCTCACTGCTGAGCTCAAGTCTCCTCTCAGAATGAGAGGGATTAGGCCAATAGTCCACCACGCTGGCCCAATGCGAATTGGCAGACTTCACACACGCAGAGAATTAAAAAAATTCTCAGGTGTGCAGGTTTCCTCACGATGTTTTCCTTCACCGTTTGAGACACGTGATGTTTAATTTCTTAAAATGCACACAACTGAAAAGTTGGAGGTGCATGCCCTGGACCGGAATCGAACCCACATCCTCCGGAATCGGAGGCAGAGGTTATATCCACTGGGCTATCACGGCTGGTTTAATGTTCATACTTATGCTAAATTACAGCTTTGTAGTTAGTAGTCTCTGTGCTAAACCACGGACGGACAGACAGACATGGCAATACTTTAAGGTTTCCTTGTGGACTACGGAACCCTAAAAAGATAATTAAGACAAAAAAATATAGTTGGGAAGTTAGTGATCGATAACAGAATCAAACATTGATACAGCTAGTACCTATGATATAAATTACAATAAACAAAACTTCCTTGTACTTTGAACCTTCTCGTTATTAATAGTTTATAATTACTGTTAGGTACTTTCGTAATGATTTTAAATGCTCTGCGTCATCGGTAGTGTTTGCGTGATCGAATTAGAAATTACGAGATCTGCTAGGAAGAGAATCAAAGTCATCGACATTTTGTGGAATTAATAAAACTTATTCTGAAACGGACAGCGTTCAGAATCAACTTTACTATCCTCAAGGAACTAAGATAAAAGAAAGACTTCTGTTGACTGCTTTTACGGGTTTTAAAGTTCTTTGGCCACAGAAATCATGATTCAATTGCGCGGTTGGTAGTACAGGGCCAAGTCGAAGGCAGAGCCTTACTAACCGTAACAACGATACAGGGCCCCTATCTAATACTACAGGGGCCCCTAACGCGTGAAAACAAAAATTGTTGAAATGTAATCCACATGTTACTTAATCTGATGCTTCCCGGAAAAATTCACTTCAGAAATTACAAAATTCAAAATAATCAATATTTTTTTCCCTTATTTAAGCATGCAGCCAACGGAAACGTCCTACCTACTATATAATTATTTAGTTTAAACAAGCATCTTTGTTTCTTTTGTGAGAAATCTTAACCCTGGGTCCTCCGAACTAATTTTGATATAAATAAATAAAAAAGGCCTTTTAGTTCTTCTTACAACAGTTAACAATTGATTAAGTACTAAGTAATTTAATTTTATAAGTGCATTATTATGTTTAAATGATTTTTTTTCTTTTATTTTATTTAAAAGATGAACCCTTTGCGGTGAAGGCCTCCTCCAGCCATTTTGATGGGTCTATTGCCTTCAGTAGCCAGTTTTTGCCGTTGAAACTAGTTATGTCGTTGACCCATCGTAGCGTGGTCTGCCTCTGCTTCGTGATCCTTTTGGTCTTAGCCATTCGGTTATTCTGACAGTCCGATAATTAAAAAAAAGGGGGCCCTATATAAAAATTACAGTCATTTTGATATTGGGCCCTTCAAAGGCACGCTACGCCACTGGTAGAAGGCAAAAGATCCAGAGCCCGATCTCCAACCCACTGGACGGATTTAGTCAAGGCTGCTACACAATCATCCATGGTAGTACTCATAGTGCAGTCAATCGCCAAAAGTGGAGGAACATTGCACAGAAGGCGTCGCTCATCGCTGCAACCACGACCACTCTGCCAAGAATGAACCAAGAAGAGAAGAGATATTCTGAAATGGAAATTATTGGTAAGTATACCTTACAGGTGGACTATGTTCAGATGTTCATAGAAGATTAACGGATGCCCGCGACCACCTTCGTCCTTAGAACTCTTTTAACAGGCTCTCTCGCAAAGTCCTTTCTTAGTGATCTGACTTTAGTCTGACTTTAGACTGTGAGATTGTAGTAAAGGGCTAACTTGTAAAAAATAAAAAAAAAGCTACCTCACTGCCAAATTTTAACCTTTTACGGTATAATGTCGTTGTTTCGTGATGATCTTCTGCTTTTATTATATTTAGATGAGAAACACTATTATATTGTTTTGTATGCAAAACTGAAGCTCAATAAAAATATTACCGTTTTTAATTTCTTAAATTATCCAGCTGTTACCGAGGAGATGTGTTAAGCAAGTCTATAAATATTGCGATACGTATAAAAAGAGGACTAACTTGTATGTACAATGTCAAAAGAGTAGGTATGCTGTAGACGTTTTTCAATCTTTTTTTAGGGTTCCGTAGAGAAAAATATAAATATAGTTTTTAGTAAACATTGATAATATGTAATTAATAATCCGAATTTTTTCTTATTTTCTTTTTATTACTTCCTTGTACGTTCTGTTTTATTTTACATTGTTACTACTTATATAATATTATTTATTATTTACTTGTGAATTTTTTTTTCTCCCATGGGAGTTTCTATTACATTATGTAAATTTGTTCATTTTTAAAAACTTGTAATTGGTAATATATTTATTTTCTATTTTGTTATGTTGCTACTCATCTGTTAATGGCTATAAGTTTTCCTACAAAATAAAATAAATAATACAATATGAAACTTAAGCAAATTTATCCTAATAACTGCAAATCATGCCCAAGTATGGTAAAACACTGGCAGCATTATCGCATTGGGCAGCCAGGCTGATCCTTTGCGCAAAAAATTAGTAGCAATTCTGGTTCTGTAAAGGACCGTTAAAAATACGATGATGATGATGACGAATAACAGTTCGTAACCACCGTCTACTACATGTATTTCTTGTGATAATAATAATTAAAATTCTACGGAACCTATGAGCTTGGATACGTAAACGCTTGACTTATTTTAAATGATATTCATCATAACGTTTAAAATAACATAAGCAAAAACCTAAGCAAACAACTTTTTTATGTTCATAAAAATACAAGTTGGGCCGCCGATTTGCTAGCAAGAAATAAAAGAAATTTCTAAGGATTTCAAGCTTATCTATAAAAAAACCTAAACAAAATCTGTGTTCATCATCTTCGATGCGCGACTGGTTTAGTTCTACCACTGATTTTCACTCTGCATCTAAGTCCTTAGGGTCCAGAAGGGGCAAATTCGTCGCGAATCGTTCGCGCGAATTCATACGCGCGTTGTCGAAGTACTAGACATCAATTATACATCGCATCCACAAGCTTCGCGCGAATTCTAAATACGCGCGTAAATCGCGTGCACTACGCCAGACCACACAGACTCTCGACGAGCGCTTGATTCGCGCGTATTGCGCGCGAGTCGAGATACTAGGTACGCCTTGTTGCATCCAGTTAACGCGCGATCTCTAGAGCAAACTCCATGTTTGCTACTGAATTCCTCCACAAATGCTCGCGCGTTGGTACGCAAAGTTGGTAGTTGGACGCAACGGTCTCGCGTAATACGCGCAAGAGAATCGCGGCGAATTCGCCCTTTCTGGACTGAGCCTAATTAATTTACGTATAACCGAGGACCGACGCTTCGTCAATAAGTACATACGCCACCACCTGCATTAGAACAAGGCGCTTGCCTAGAAGATGCCTATTCACTCTTGCCTTGAAGGTACACAAATTGTACGTGTCAGGAAAACAGACGCTGGAAAGGCTTTTCACATCTTAGCAAGTTCTAATTACAAATGTCGACGCAAAACGTTTCATGCGGGACGACTGGACGTCCACAGCTAAGGGATGCCATGAATGGCGTCTCGCTGTTCTGCGGTAGAATGGGGATGGAGGATAGTTCCTCCATCCCCATTCGGAGAGTGTGGCCAGGAACTGTACAATCTAGTGATTGTACAGTTCCTGTGCACACTCTCCGAAGTATATCCGGTAGAAGATCGACAGGCAGACGACGTTGCGTCGGTGTTGAAAACTTTGCAGTTTCGTCCGTGTCAACTACTTATCTAGTGACTTGAATCAAATTGGATATACACATACAAACATACATACATACATACATACCTAACTTACTCACGTAAATAAATTACATAAAGGTACATATGTTCTAAACCGACCTCAGCTGGGAATAAGAACTGACGAACTCTTTGGTATAAACCAACTACTATTAACATGATTTTACAACTACTATAACTTGTAAATAAACACATAGTGTGTCTATAACAGAGGTAGGTACTGTGATAAGAATTGATTCGGGCTCAGCCCAGATCTTTCCACAGAATAAGCAGGTGTCGCCAACATTTTTTCAATTAACAATATAAAACTTACAGAAATCTTGGTCGGTATATAACCAACTATCTACTTACTGACCTTTTTAAGGTCTATCGCTAATCACTTAGCAATTATACATTTTCTCCTTTAAACATAGACTGTGGCTTCCATTAGTTCCACTGGTTAGTAATTTTAATAAGTTAGCATTAAATAAATTGTAAATAAGAAAACACGCGATTCGAAAATTACTAACAATGGCTCGTTAATAAATGTGGTGTAAATCCACTAAAATTTCTTAAAGTCAATAGTCAAATTATTTTGTCGGGTATACAAGTATCAATAAATTTAGCCGTAGGTAAGTATATCAATTGTAATTATCAGGTGTTTTTAATACATATTCGTAGTAATTATAATGCATTGAGTGATAGTGGTTGTACTACTAACGGGTACTAGAAGTCGGTGGCCTCTACCTAGTTGATATTGGACTTTAATGATATTAGAATTGAGTAGGTTAATAATAATTATCTGTACTTTAACCATACTTGGTCAATGGAAGATATATTAGACACCACGTCTCGGTTCTAACCGCAAGTATTGTTTCTTGTTACATAATTCTACTAGTAGGTATTATTAATGATATAATGAGTTTGTTTTTTTGTCATCTATTATCGACCTAACCACTTAATCATCTGCAATTCTAAACAATATAGCCTACTAGTAGGATATCTATTGATATAGAAATCAAAGAATTCTCACGGAGTATATTTATTTATTTATTCCTTATAAGTTAGCCCTTGACTACAATCTCACCTGATGGTAAGTGATAATGCAATCTAAGATTGAAGGGGGCTTATTAGGAGTAGGATAAAAATCCACAGCCTTATGGTTTCTACACGAAATCGTAGTGGAACGCTAAGTCGCTTGGTGGTACGTCTTTCCTGGTAGGGTGGTAACTAGCCCCGACTGAAGCCTCCAGATCAGACATGGACCAATTAAGAAAATCACAATTGGCCTAGCCGGGGATCAAACCCAGGACCTCCGTCTTAAAAATCTACAGAGGCTGGCGGAGGTATTTAAGTAAAACTTATAACATTAATTATTGTGATATTTACTACCGTATTGGTAAAAAATGCCGCAAAGCGATTTATTGGTCCGTATCGAAGTCGCGTAGAAACTAGTCAGGTTGAATAAACTATACCCTTTCCAAGTTCCAAGTTATCTACCACTTTAATGATTAACAAAAAAAAACTTTTATAGCATATTCTCTCTGATAATGTAGCTGTTAATTAATGAAATCATTTTTTTAATTACTTTAGTATTTTTGCGTAAATCAAACAAACAAACTCACATTGGAGTTCAGTTCAATATTAGGATTATACTCATACAAAAAGTATAGCTATTTTCCAAACATAGGTTACGCTGTCATAACTAGCACTGATCATTGACATTGTCTTATAAAAAGTGGACCTTCAAATATGAATTGGAACAGTTAATGTACTTCGCACATTATTTACGATAAAAAGTTCTATTTATCGTCTTTATGAATGAGTAGGTATGAATGTCATGAGAAAATTAATATTTTTAAATAAAAAATAGGATTGTTGCACAAAATACAATAACCTTTTGAATTATATTGAATAAATAAAACTGTGCAAATCATAAATAGCAATGATGATTAAAAATTGGCACTTGGCTAGAATTTGGATATAATCACAAAATTTGACAATATAGTGTGATATCACGTGTATTTATTTTTTCGCGGACAATCTTAATTAAATATACCAGTACAAATAAGTTTTCCAGATGTTAACTTAAAGGAGATGGTCCAAAATTGTATGGAGCCCAGGATCAGTCATTGTACCCTGGCGGAAATAAAAGAAAATATTTTTTTAAACTATGTTTTATTAAACAAATCGACGAATTTACTTTAATTCTTTCGAAATAATATTCATTCTCTCCCAAAATTCAACACTATTAAGGGTAACAATGGCGGATTGATTAACGTTTTCAATGCATTCGTTTGCTGTCAATTGTCATGTCATAGTTGCTTTAAAGACGCCATCTTGTTAGAACTCAAAAACTCGGGTTTTAATTTTATTTATTTCTTTTTAATTAGTTTGATTTATTCACTTATTTAGATTTTAATAAAATCCTTGTATTTTTAATGACACGATGCACAAGAGTGGACCTGAAATGGACCATCTCCTTTGTTATTTTTATACTTCTCAATTTAAAAAATCTGCAAGCTGTTATAATTTTGAAATAAAGACCATAATTGAGGTCCATAGACGAACATTATCGTCTCTGGACCTCAATCATGGTCTTTATTTCAAAATTATAACTCATATTAAAAAAATATAAGCTCTATTTTTTTACTATACTTTGTACTATAAATATTACGTTGTTGTTAATGGACAATACCTCAAAAGGAGAAAAACAAAATTAATATATGTAGTTCGTATTGTAGATACTGTATACTTTTATACTGGCCGCCTTTTGGTGTATGTATCTATTAGCAAACTCCTGTAACTCCGTTCGCGTAAAATGCTGATTTATTGCCAGTTCCGCGGAAACCGTGGATTTTTCGGAATAAAATGAAGCTTAATTTCTGCTCCAAGGTCCTATTTATCTTTATTCCAAACTTCATTCAAATTGGTTTAGTAGTTTAGTCGTAAAAGGTTTATAGACAGACATACATACTTACTTAGTTTTGCATTTATTATTTATGATTATAAGTATGGATATAAAAAGGCTCATTAATTATTTTATCTTTGGTCTTTTTCACCTAGTAGATAAGTGACTGTTTCTTAACAAGTTTTAATAAAAAACGAAAATGAAAAATATGTAGGTACTTTACTTTAATATAACATTGAAATAAACCTGTGACATGCCATTTCTGTTTAAAGACGATTTTATTGAGACGATAAACCAACATTCCGATAAATGAAATCTTACAAAAAAGTTGTAAATACAAAAAGTTGTAAATTAAAAAAAAAAGGTTTACAACACATGCAGAGTTGATGCTTATCGTATTATCCTCTTACAAGGATCGCTTTGAGGATATATAAGGAAGAATTGACCATTTGTAGCACAGTTGATCACTGACCTTTGAACCATGAAGACGTTTTTAGTTCTCGCCATCTGCTTTGTTGCTGCCCAGGTGAGTTAATAATAATAATAATGTCCTCCCCGATTAGGGTTGCTAACCGCTCTATAATACTATATATGTAGTATTGTACTATATTTCGGCTCTGTGTACTATATACTGTTGTAGAAATGAAGAAAAATACAAGTATAGTATGCAAAAATACTATATTTCAACGCTACTGTTCCTCTTCCAAGTTAACCCCCCTACATTTTTGACAGCCTCGTCACTTAATATTAGATAGGTCAAGTGCTAACTTGTCAGTAGGTAAATAAAAAAAGGTTTCTATGTAAATAATAATTTAAGTTGTAATAATAGTTGTAGTATTATTTTTGGCTGGTGGGAGGCTTTGGCCGTAGCTAGTTACCACCCTACCGACAAAGACGTACCACCATGCGATTTAGCGTTCCTGTACGACGTCTTGTAGAAACCAAAAGGGGTGTGGATTTCATCCTCCTCCTAACAAGTTAGCCTGATTCCATCTTAGATATATTCACTTACTAACAGGCGAGATTGTAGTCAAGGTCAAGTCAAGTCAAAGTCAACTTGTGAAGAATGAAAAAAAAACCTTAACGGCAAATGGTTAAAAAAATCCAAAATACTGCGTCAGTACTAGCTGCTCGCAGATTCCAACGACGCAATAGTAAACAATGGAGTATAATATCATATGTGGTGCTTATTTGCATTGATTGTATTGTGATTGTAGTCAAGGGCTGACTTGTAAAGAATAAAAAAAAAAATTATTAGAGCATTTTGTGACCGAGCTTGTCCACGGATGTGACCCACCACGCTTCTCTAATGCTGGTTGGCGACGTTCATTACTGACTTTTTATTAAAATTATTTTCATTATTTCCAGTCCCTGACGGACGAGCAGAAAGAGCGTCTGAAGAAGCACCGCTCGGAGTGTTTGGCGGAGACCAAGGCTGACGAGCAGCAAGTCAACAAACTCAAATCTGGTGACTTTAAGGTAAATCGTACTTATTGAGTTGTTTGATTCATTTACAAGCGGACGCTCGAGACTTCATCCGCGTGAAAATTTTGAATTACATTATATATCGTATTTTTTTCATGATTTATGAACAAATTTTTAAAACTGTAACTAAAAATTAAGGACTTTCCATACAAACTTTCAACCCTTATTTCACCCCCTTCTTATATTATTTTTGCAATAAAAAGTATTCTATAACCTTTTCCGTATTATGGTATTAAACCGTGGCAAGTTTCATTTGAATTCATTCAGTAGTTTCAGCGTGATGATTGCGTGAGACAGTCAGACAAAAAATCAAAAAAAAAATATTTTTAAGTTCAGTATCGATTATATAATGCCCCCCAAAAAAAATTTTCAAAATATCTTCAATGTACCAAATGTACAGAATTCATATTATAAGTGTAGATTCTAGATGGCGCTGGCGTCCTTTATTCCACGCTAACGTTTGTTGTTACAAATGGTATAAGTAAAATCTCAAATTGCGAATAAATGTATAGAATTCGACCAGTTTTATTATAAGTATAGAAAATATACAGATTTATTCAATTACATGTCCATTTTACAATCGTAATAATGTCCCCTTGCCAATGTTGTATAAATTGGAAGCCTGTTAATGTGTCTGTAGATGACTCATATCAAATATCTAGCTGATGCCGCGCGATTTCACCCGTGTAGTTCTCGTTCCCGTAGAAATACGGTGATAATATATAGCCTATAACCTTCCTCTATAAATGGGCTATCAAACACTGAAAGAATTTTTCCAATCGGGCCAGTAGTGCCTGAGATTAGCGCGTTCAATCAAACAAACAAATAAACTCTTCAGCTTAATAATATTAGTATAGATATTTAATATGGCATTCGGGGATAGTCATCATCATCATCATTAACAACGCTAAAGCCTGCAAGAAAACCTCAATCAGCCCAGCCGGGAATCGAACCCAGGACCTCCGTCTTGTAAATCCGCGCATACCACTGCACGGAGGCCATCAAAACCGTTCTTTCATCAAATTTAAGATGTTCTCCATTTTTCAGACGGAGAATGAGTCACTGAAGAAGTACGCTCTGTGTATGCTGATCAAGTCGGAGCTGATGACCAAGGATGGCAAGTTCAAGAAGGATGTGGCCCTCGCCAAGGTCCCTAACGCAGGTTTGTGACATTTGTGTCTTCATCATCATCAGTCTCCTCACAAATAAATTTGAGACATAGAGTCACCACGCTGCTCTAATTCGGAGTGGTGGGCTTAGGGAGATGAATTTTATGTAACTATATTATAAGATACGTTTGTAAACAGTAGAAAAGATACATACTCTAACAACTAACTTGTATGTATTAAGGTATCCTGTATTCATCTAGAATTCTACAATGTAGATCTGTGGTTACCTAGATCATGGGATTTCACGTAATATAGACCCAAGGCCCGTATACTTACGGGAACGGGAACCACGCGGGTGAAACTGCGCGGCGTCAGCTAATAAGACACCGCGCGGACTCACCAGCGTGGTTCCCGTTCCCGTAAGAATACGGTGATAATATATAGCTAGCCTTTATGGATAATTTCCTGCACCGTTTGAGATACGTGATATTTAGTTTCTTAAAATGCACACAACTGAAAAGTTGGAGGTGCATGCCCCGGACCGGATTCGAACCTACACCCTCCGGAATCGGAGAAAGAGGTCATATCCACTGGGCTATTACGGCTCTCGTGTTATATAAATCACTGCAACTTAGTTGTTTTATATTTACAATTTACTTTGGTTTTTTTTCAGCTGACAAACCAGTAGTCGAGAAGTTGATAGACAACTGCCTGGCCAACAAAGGCAACACACCACACCAGACTGCCTGGAACTACGCCAAATGCTACCACGAGAAAGACCCCAAACACTCCATTTTCCAATAAACTACCCTCCAATACCAAAAACAACATCTAACACACTAGCCCATACAAACTAAGCCCAAATGATCGCGATTTGTATAAGAAAACTTACACTTTTCGAATTGTCAGCAAATAATCGTAAATGTCATCAGCAAAATTAAATTAGTAGGTAGTAGAAAATGAGTATTATTCCGTAGACGCGATGAAAATCCACTAATAAGTGGAATTTTCTTTGCTGACAATACTGACAACACGATATTATAATCCTAAACTTCGCACACATTCCAATATTTTTACGATTGCTGGCATCTTGACAAATCACTGTAATGACATCAAATTTCAACCAAATTACGATGTTGCCATCAATTTTTAAAATCACCTTATTAAAGTTTTCTCATACAAATGCATTTCTACTTCGCATTTTTAGGATAGTTTTGCCAAACTTAAATTCTAACATGTAACTGCCGACACGAATTTATAAAAAAAATAAAGTTTAATTTGGTATAATGCATTGTTTTATTAAGAGATCCCTTGAAAGATTATTACAGTATTAGGTAGATCTGCTTACATGAATGAAATGGCGACAGTTCTCAGGTGTAATAGACTCCGCGCCACAAAAGAAGTCCAGCGGCTGAAACCTTTACTAAAATTGACAGCGCCTTTTACAAATGACAATAATACCGCCATTTCCAAATGACAATGGGCGCCATTAATTAAATAATTGATTGTCTTACATGCATTCAAAGTAGACCAAAACGCTTAAACGTTCATCTTTTGGTGTCACTACCCTAATCGAAATCCCTACTCTGATACGATCGGCGAATTAATTAGTTGCGACGATTTAGTTGCTGTAGATGTGCGGGCTGTCATATATCGCTGTAACTGTTAGTTTATTCGGCAACTTAGTGAGCCAACTAAAAGTTGCCAGTGAGCGAGGGCTTTAAGACATCAGCGCCGCGTCTACGGGACTTGTTTCGTGGCGCGAAGTCTCTGTGTCCCTCGAATGCCTCTTAAACTTAAGGGTAAAGTATACAAAACGGTTGTAAGACCTGTCGTGCTGTATGGATCAGAATTTTGGGCGGTAAAAGGGACGAATAGTACCTAGATGAGGCATGTGAATGAAATGCATAGGTTGAGATAGAAGTGTTGACAATAATGAATGATAAACGGAATTAGTATATAAGATGAATTCTGAAAGTTGCACCAGTGACAGAAAAATTGAGGAGTAAAAGATTAGCTTGGTATGGACATTGAACATGTATTGTGGAGGGATGAATTAATGAGGAAGGCCAAAGAAAAGATGGTTGGAGAGTGTCAAAGAAGATAGATATGTATGTAAACGGAGTGGATGATGAATTGACGAGTAGTACATAATATTTTGTTGACCCCACTGTTGTGGGACAAGGTAAAGGAGTTTTTTTGTAAATATGCTTACTGCTGTATTTTGGAATTTTTGGAAAGCAAAATACTAAGCCTTTAATTCTGCGCCATTAGAGTACCTATACGAGGACTGTAATATGAATTCCGTGTATTAACGAAGTGCAGTAAGAGGTGCCATGAGTAACCTTAACAATAGCTGAATACTTACGTTTATGTACAAGTAGTATTAGCACAGAATACAATATGATATTACCTATTGCTATTGGTAATCTTAGTACCTATCTCATGTTTATAAAGTAAGCAATGTGCTGCTAAAACTTCAATAGGTTACATCATATGTCGGCTTAGACCATATGTCGGTGACTTTGGTTCTTCTGCGGATCTCCCGTAAAATTACGGGGATAAAATAACGAGGCTTTTTAGTGGTACCTATCTAACCTAAAAAACCTTTCAAAATCGGATATGTAGACACAGAGATTACCCCCTAAAATACCACAAACTTTACCTCTTTATAGGATAGATATAACAACCTATTTTCAGACATAATCAACATTCCTAAAAAACTTCATCAAGTTCATAGTTGTGAAATTAAACTTTGTAACAAGAATTTACGAAGTTATTCACTACAAATTGCTTTAATTTATAGCGCCATCTATACTATACCTTATAAACTGTAATGTGTAGGAACAGAAGAAATATGTTGTACTAAGCGTTATTGTTAATATATTCTAGATGGCAATAGTAAATTTTTAGTTGTTCAAATTCTATAATTTTTCTTACTTACTTTTTGGATAATATATATTTTAATTATTTTATTACTAGCATATCATTTTAGGTATCTTAATTTTTTTTTATTCAGATAGAATAAAATAAGGAACATTAAGCTAACTTATCCTAATAACTATACAAATCATGCCCACGTGGAATGGTGGCAAGAATATTGGGTGCATTATCGCGCTGGACAGCCAGGCTGATCCTTTGAGAAAAAAATTAGTCAGCTCTTCTGTCACCAGTCGAGTATTTTAATTCTTAATTAAAATTATGTACATCTAGATTCTAGAACAAAAATTCAGTAAAACTTTTATTATTGTTAGCGACATCTAATTCTTAACTTGTTAACTACATGAATATTTATGTAGTACTGTATCATTGTATTACGTGGTATCATAAGTTAGTGATAGATGGCGCTGTCACGTGTTGTTAGCAGAATTTGTGAAAATAATATTTTTATTAAGTAGTAATAATAAATATAAATTAATTATCAAGATAACTACTAAATAGGTAGGTATAGGCAATTATTAGTAGTAAATATTATGGTAAATAGTAAAAGCAAAGGAATAAAATAACACAAGCTGGAATGTATAAACTGTATTTCAAATAACTTATTACTCATTCTTAAACAAATCGTTACTTTGGTAGATGGATAATACATTAATTAAATAAACTTCACGCCACATCATCGCATGTTCGCCTCTTTTACATAGAGTATATATCACAATACCTTACCAACCTCAGAATAAAACCATTATCATTAATAAACAGTACAGATTAAAACATTTATCTGGAAGAAGGAGTTTTTATATGTTGTCTTATGTATTTATAATTATTGAAATAATTAAAAATCTAACATTCGGCCATACTGACTACAAGTTTGTCCTCAAACTTTGTAAACACAAATAAATTCTAACATTACATTATTATAAAGATTCACTGAACTATGTCTCATAGTATTTAAAATTTTAATTTATGTTTATTACCACAACTCATTAATTCTCCAATAATTTCTAATTATAACAAAAGTGAGTCCCAATTAATCTATTATTATTACTACTTGCTAAATTCACTGATTTACAAGTAGTAAAATTCAATTTTGTCATTACAGATATTTTCTAATTTTAAACCTTGATTTAACAATATGTTGAAACACCCTACAATACATTTAATTATTCTTTAAGAATTATATAATTATAGTTTAACAGATTTCTCATTCAATATTTACAAATTGTGAATACAGACCTATACAGATTTTGATAGTGATTCTATTGATAAAAATCCAAACACTTAAATTCAGTTAAACTGGTATGTTAATTCTTGTTTTTACAAATTTGAAATAAATTCAATCTTTAATCACTTCCAGATTCAGTCCAATTACCCAAATTCATGACAAAATTGTCTGTCATTTTGTCATTCCTAAACTAAACTAAAAGTTATGTTAATATAAAGTTATAACTATGAAACCTCGATTCTACTGAGACAGTTCTTATAATCGCATTAGATCATACAAGTAAATCATGTACTTTGACGAAAAACAACATCTAGCGAGGTAGGTCTTATGTATGTCTGAGCTTCCAGATGACAAGAGGGAGCTTTACTCTAGACAGAGACTTATTAAATATTGTAATTAACTTAGACAGAGTAGTAGATTAATTTAAAGCATTAAGTACATAGACGATATGTAATATTTACAAATGTAATGTCTTTATCTTCTAATATTTGTCTGAGCTTCCAGATGACAAGAGGGAGCTTTACTCTAGACAGAGACTTATTAAATATTGTAATTAACTTAGACAGAGTAGTAGATTAATTTAAAGCATTAAGTACATAGACGATATGTAATATTTACAAATGTAATGTCTTTATCTTCTAATATTTGTCTGAGCTTCCAGATGACAAGAGGGAGCTTTACTCTAGACAGAGACTTATTAAATATTGTAATTAACTTAGACAGAGTAGTAGATTAATTTAAAGCATTAAGTACATAGACGATATGTAATATTTACAAATGTAATGTCTTTATCTTCTAATATTCGGCCATCCTTACTAAAAGTTTGTCCCCAAACAACACAAGAATATCATGAAATTATGACATTACTATAATATCAACTATAAATAGAACAATGTTAACAATAAAATTTTATAATTAATTATCACACAGCATCCCATAAGTTATTTAAAAGAATCCAATGAAACTATAATGAAATTCTTGATTTCTTCTATATACTTTTATCATAAAAATGTTAAATAAGAATAAGAGTGATACATATTATAAATAAACATAATGTTCATGTGAAGCTTTTGTCAATCAACTTATCTATTTTCATCATTTCAAAACATTATTTATATTTGTCAAATTCGTCATCATCGATTAATGGCATCTGCACCGAACCCCTCACCACCCAGTCCAGAACTAGTAAAGTTACAGGACTTTGTGATCGTGTTAGACTTCCAGATGATGTGTGACATCTGCACCGAACCCCTCACCACCAAGTCCAGAACTAGTAAAATTACAGGACTTTGTGATCGTGTTAGACTTCCAGATGATGTGTGACATCTGCACCGAACCCCTCACCACCAAGTCAAGAACTAGTAAAGTTACAGGACTTTGTGATCGTGTTAGACTTCCAGATGATGTGTGACATCTGCACCGAACCCCTCACCACCAAGTCAAGAACTAGTAAAGTTACAGGACTTTGTGATCGTGTTAGACTTCCAGATGATGTGTTGCATCTGCACCGAACCCCTCACCATCAAGTTCAGAACTAATATAGTTACAGGACTTCATGATCGTGTTAGACTTCCAGATGACATGTGATAGAAGATAATCAAAATATAAAATCAGATATAAATACATATACATACATTTTTAAACGACTTCAAAAAAAAGGAGTTTATCAATTCGTTGGAATCTTTTTATATTTATTTATTTATTTTATTTTGCTGTGTAATAATCAATAGAGAAATTATTATACAACAAATATATCCATAATCATTCACAAAACAAATAACGGTATATTAGTCGTCATAACACTACTATACTATAATACTATCTAAAATATTATCGATAACACCGGCCGACAAATGAATACTTTTTGAACGTTGTTTTGATTTCAGTAAAAATTATCAGTAATTTATAGTATTTTGAACACAAAAATACCTGCACAATTAATCTATCACATCAATTTTTTTTACAAAAAGGAAAACAAATTTTACTTTAAAAGCTTCTAACATACAGCAAAAATAACAATATCTGTATGATTGTCTTGCTTTCACTATATCATAGGTAGTACCAAAAGGTAGAGATTGTCTTTTGCTGTATGTCCAGTGTCCACTGCCTTAATTGTTCAACACGATTAGTACAAACTGCAGAGTCCACGATTTTATTTGTATTTTGAAGTCAAAATAAGCTACATATTTATTATACATATTTTCCACAAATTTTTCAGTTTTTGCTTAGAATCATAAAGTTTCAACAAATGTAACAAAATATATCTGGACTATTGTGACACTTTATAGAAGACGTTATGTTTATCAGACGTTTTCCAACAACAAAAAAAACCATTAACTAAAATATATATATATATTTTTTTTTTAACAAAGGCACTATAACAGCTTATTTCCACGAAACGCGTTACAAATAGGTGTGTCGTTGTTATAACTGAAGTAATTTCTCATGAGAGGTCGCTTAATTCAAAGAAAGAGTGCCAAAACTCGAAAATTTCACTGAAAAATCAAAACTAGCGAATATATTAATTTTACTAAAAATCTGATGTGATATGATAAAATTAGGTCTGATTTCGTAATCAGCACTACAAAATCAGTAGAAAAAAAATAATTATATCTTGGACAACGAAAATCGTGTCGGCCTGTGTAATACATCTATCCTTATATTAAAATTTTACCAAAACACAAATCGTCATCAGTAAGTCATAATTAATGAATAACATCATGGATGTGAGCAAATATTTAAAATATTTGTATATATGATATCAAAACTAATAACTCTCAATATAATACATAATTATAATATCATCATATCATAAATAAAAATACTAAATTTAAATCGTGTGTTATCAATACATAGTGTAACTTCTCTCATCTTTGTGATTTGGGTCAACTGTCGAATAGGGCTGTGTTCAACCCAATGATTATCATGAGAATCTCATATATCCCATATTCATCAATCAATATCCATGCATCTCGGATCTGTAATCAAATATTTTCACACAGTATCACATAGCTCAGTCACTTAATCGTTCAGATAAATATCATACTTGTTTGACAAATAATTTAATTTAACATAACTAGCATACCTAGCATCCAAGAGAAAATCAGTCTATAATTGAATGAACCTTAGACCCGGTACATAAAATGAAATAAAATGTTAAACATGTGTTAATCTATCAATTTACTTTAATTCAGACAAAAGACTCTTTCTCTTAAAGAAATGCTTTTTTTTTTTTTTAATGATAATAAAGACTTCTTGAAAATATTGCGATTTATGATTGTAATAATTTTAGTATGTAATCCAATCCTAGTAGTTATCACTAGATAAGAAAAGATGATATTTGACTATGTATTGTATAATTATCTTCAGACTACCCCCTTTTTTGTAATAATAGTAGCATAAACCTGTCTTAGACCAGACCACCCCCTTTGTTATATACCTCTAGTTTGCTATCAGAGGTTTTACCTATTCATTAATTTTAGTATATTCTTTTTTTTTTAATTCTGTTAAATTTCTTTTTTTTTTTTTTTTTTTTGGCTATATCCATTAATTATTTTACTGATGTAATGATTTAAGTCTCTATATTGATTCATACTTGATGCAGACCACCCATCAGTTGCATGCAGGTACCAACAACTCGGTGGCGTGCACTTTGTAGATGCACAAATGTACTGACTACCTAAGGACCCAATACAAATCTATATTCAAAACCTATACCACTTAATATGTTGGCCAAGGAATTTTCTAATTTTTTTTTTTTACCTTTAGTGTACTAGTATACCCTAGTTAAAACCTTATGCACATATCATTGTAACCATCCGAATATATAATTCTAACCACAACCCCATAATAATTACTAATTTTCATAATTATACAAAATGTTGCAATCTAATAAAATGCTAGAAATAAACAAATGAGACATGGATTAAATACACTAGTGTATCTGCAAATAATAAACTGATTGATTGAATCTAAAACAACAGCAATAGTATGGTTAATTTACTTGTATGTAGAATCTATACATCTGCACATGACCATTAATGAAAAGAGAGCCCAACGTCACCCACCCACAAAACTGTCAAAATATGTCTTAGACAAATATTTTACAACCTATTTATGGCAATCTGTGTCTCTTTACTTGAAGTCCATACAGACTGGGCTCTAAGACAATTTGTGATCAATGATATTATTATAATTAATTATTTATTACTCAATTGTCACACAAGTAACTTTTTAATATCACCCTAAAAAAAAATCTCCAATTTAATTAATTATAAGATTTCATTAAGATGAATATCATAATATCTCTTAGTACTCTTGTAGATAAGCCGAATATAATAATATTCATGGATAAGAATCATTTACTGTGTTGCTGCAGATTGTTAATAACTGTTCTATACTAAATAGGCTGAAGGCATGTTGTCAACGCTTGAATAGTTAAATAGGTTTTCAAACATAACTACAAATTTATTTTTCAAGAAATCTATCAATCCAATTTCTTAAAAGATTTAAAAAAATTTATATTAAGTACATACAGTAATCTACATAATGATATATCTAAGCAAATCCTATCTGAAAATATTGTAATAGCTGTCTCAAAACTTGTTATCAGGTACCTACATCAAGGCCTAAAATAATACTTGAACCATTACATAAAACTTCATATATTTTTAATTTTTATGTTATTCAGTCATAAAAACTCACATATAACAAATGTATAGTTTGAAGTTACAGGCACAAAAAAAAAACAATATTTTAGTTAATTCATTTTAGTCCCATGTCAGCAACGGATGTAATGTAGTTCTATAATTAAGATTTCTCAATATTACATTATGCCAGTGTCCTACATCCTAACAACCCTAGAGTGGTCTGTCTTCATACGTTAATTTCTTGAGCAGTGTGTATGTGTGTGTGTGTGTGTGTACTTTTCACTTAAATGATTTTGGTTTCCTAGATATAGTCATCTAACAAAAATGTTTTGACAATAAGCCAGACAAACTGACAACCTATCAACCATACTTAGTTTCACCTAGTGATTATTTATTCTTTGTAATTTTATTTCATATTAGTCACAACTGAATAATTTATGAGGCTGTTTAATCAAACTAATAAAACTCACCAGACACCTAGTTTAATATATTTAGACATCATTGGTATTTCTCATCCGTCAAACCAACAGGATTCCATCTCATATAACTCTGCAGCTAACACCACACATGCATCTTTGTATTTTGTTATTAATTTACACGTTCTTCTCTGTTCTCTCGCAGTTTTTCAAATAATATCCTCTTATGAGTGCTGTTGGACTGTTTGACTGTTTTGCTCATAAATATCGTCAACATGGTATAAGTGTGTTACGTTTACGTTTCTTCATTCTTGTTAGATATTGTAAGCATCGACAACCGACATCGCATAAATACTTTTACCGGGACCAGTGCGGCGTGCGTCCCATAGCCGTCAGTGGTATACATACTTAATGGTTGTACACACGTATGATTTTTATCGCATTTCTCGTAATGTAAACCACTGTTTCCCAAATTCACACTTCATTTAAATGCCGTTACATTTTCTTTCTGTAGATCGACTTTAATGTAGGTAATGACATCGTGTTCGTAGGTACATCCCACTTCTGATAAAAGCAAAGGAATAAAATAACACAAGCTGGAATGTATAAACTGTATTTCAAATAACTTATTACTCATTCTTAAACAAATCGTTACTTTGGTAGATGGATAATACATTAATTAAATAAACTTCACGCCACATCATCGCATGTTCGCCTCTTTTACATAGAGTATATATCACAATACCTTACCAACCTCAGAATAAAACCATTATCATTAATAAACAGTACAGATTAAAACATTTATCTGGAAGAAGGAGTTTTTATATGTTGTCTTATGTATTTATAATTATTGAAATAATTAAAAATCTAACAATAGTTTCTGTTATTTATTTTATTTTATTGGAATAATACAAAACTAACCTATAGATACCTACCTAATATTATGTAGACCTACCCTACTTATTTGGTAGAATTAGTAATTATTCCTCTTTCACATCCCAAGAAACTTAAATTCTTAAAGCTTCAACCCTTCCGGCGTCCGTAGGTACTTATGTAGAGCCTAGAGGTACCTTCCTACCTAGTTAAATAGGTAGGTACTTAATATATGCTGGCCGTGATGTCCACCAATGATAAACATCATTTAGCGATTTAGCGTTTATTTTGATTTTTTGCGCATGATAGGTACTACAGTAGAAACCGTTAGATACAGGTATGGGTAAAATAAAATGACTCATTTTCCAAGTAGGTACAGTTCCTTGGACACTTAGCATCAGATGAAATTGCACTCAAGATTCACTCATGTCGTTGCCTTAAAAAACAGGTAGGTAGGTACTTACTCTAGAATAGGCAGATAGGTACCTAATTACTTATAGTTATAATTTTTCTGGATTTCAATTTGTTTCGAAAAACTAGTATCTACCTATCAGATTCTAATTTCAAACTATAAAGTAAACTATGACAGTAAAAAAAAATTCGTGAATGTTATTAAATGTTTTATTTTATTGAGCTAATTGCCGTTTATTTTATATCTATTCATTATACCTACGTTACATAAAGAGGAATGCCCACCGGCCTATGCAACGTCGATCCAGGTAGGTATACCTACCAGTGGCGAAGGGTGGAATTTAGATGAAGGTAAGCCGTCCCAAAGAAAGGGAAATTCATACAGCGTGATTCAAACTCCAGTTTCTCATATATCAAGATACAGTATAAAAATGAATATGCATGTATTTTTAAAGGTAACACGGCGGGAAGCGTCTTGCATGTAGGTACTCTTAGCCGCTGATACCTAAAACCCCCCGTATAAAAGTAAGTAGGTATATGGAGATGATAATAAACAATCATTGAATATGACGTATAAATAAGGATCTGGTTAAATTATTGGCATAATAAAAGTATGTTTATTGAAGAAAAATATATTGTTTTTTATCACTGTTCTAGAGCAAATAATTGTTCGCCAGTGTACCAACGCGGCGAAGTAACATTAGAAGCTGTACCTATTATTTTTTTCTGTTACCAACAAGCTTAACAAACAAGAAATCGAACAAACAAATGATAAGTCTTCAAAAAATATAGTAAAACTCAGACTGTATAGTCAACAACGATGTCAGAGGCCCTAGTGGTAGTTAGATATTGTGACGATCGCGTAAACATAAACGCGAATTTCTAAGGAATTGAAACAGCGCCTTCTAGTGGCACTATTGCACAACTGTTTCAATTCCATATAAATTCGCGTTTACGTTAACGCGATTGTCTCAGTATCAAACCCCCAACTGGTTAAGTTGATACTTGACCGATTTTGAAAATGTGTTTCCATACTAAGGGTGCTCTTCCACCAGAGATGTGATGCAGCTATGCTTCGAAAATGTGACATCTATGCTACGAAACTATGTACCTAAACGTTTCCACCAATACTAAGCTGTGCGAGGAAGATGCGCTATAAAGATTCGCCGCCGCAAAGTATCTGTCATTAACTCACAACTCGCGATGGCCTATTAGCAGACATTCATAGCACGCATCCATAGTACGCATCCTCCCATATAAAAACACATCAAAGTCGAATCCGTTTCTACCAGTGCTAAGCTATGTGCACCAATGAATATGATTGGTGGATATCCAACGCATCCACATAGCGTAGCACATCTCTGGTGGAAAAGCACCCTAATGCATTAGCTAAATAAATGGTGTTCACTGTGGCATGTTCAGATGTTAGATATACTGGAGCTAATTGTGGCGACCTAGTTACAATAACTAGGTAAACAAACGAGGCTTTGTAATGCACTTCGTTATTGTATGACGCAAATGCTGAAAACTAAAATATTGGATTTTTTTAACCGACTACAAAAGAAAGGTTAATAATAATATTTATTGGCTTTGTGAGCAGTGAGAGCCCAGTGGAATCTGCTTTCGATTCGGAAGGCTTAGGTTCAAATCCAGTTCCGGGTATGCTCCTCCACCTTTTCAGTGAATTTTAAGAAATTATATATCACGTCTCTTTGAGATAAAAGGAACGGTGAAGGAAAAATCATCGTGAGGAAATCTGCATACCTGCCATCATCTCTACGAGTGTTAAGTCTGCCAATAATAATAATAATAGCTTTTTCACTACTCTTGCTCAAAAACACTGTCATATTACCACTCCACAGCGGGGCTAAACTAGCATTTCAGCCTCTAGGGGCTAAAGTAATTTTGTTTTTTTTTAATTCTTGTCTGTTACGAGTACTAGCCAAGTACTAGCCTACTATATAACGGAAAAGGTTTTATTCGAATAAGAACCATTATAGGTAAGTCCCTGATTGTTTTGAAAAATAAAAAACTTTAAATTGGAATGAAATGCAGCGTTCTTGTCTGTGTAATGCGTTATTTTTTTTATTTAATTTTTATTGAGTTGCGAATAGAGCGAGATTTGAAGATATGGGACATTCTTTACGGTGTAATACCTTATCTCATGTGAAATAAATAAAATTAAAAAGCGAGAATTTAAAAAACAATTTGCGTGAATAATACACACTTGATTTTTTTAAGAAAATAATTGTAAATTTGTGACCGTAACTTACATATTTTTCAACAATAATTGTTATTGTTGTCTTCATCTAGTGAGAATGGTGATCCTAATTTGGAGATGGATGAAATTTTCAATCTGTTACCATCAAAGTCCAGACGCATTTACTTAAATACTTACCTACGAAAAATTTAATAATTGAAGAAAACAACAACGAATGGATTCACTTACGAAAGGAGTTTTTTAACTATTATCTCCCACGTTTACCTCACATACTCATTATTAATCTTCATAGTATTCGGAAATTATGTAACCGGGTAAAAGCATCTCCCTTAATATCTAAAATGGTAGACTTTGTACATTTAATTTTCAATTAAAATAAATCATTGAATATTGAACTAAACAATTTTATTTTCTCGCAATCGTAGTGAAAAGCAGAGAGTAACACGTGGGTTAAACCCATTATAAACTTGGTTTCTATATAGGCGGCCCTCGCCTTACGTCTCGGGCCCTAAAAATACCTCGTATATAATGGGTCTTTTTAGCCCCTTGTATAACAATCTGCTATTATTTAACAATCTTACATGACAATTTTCTGAACTCCTCCCATCTACGACGCCGTCTTCCTTTGTTTCTCTTGTAGTGTCTTGGGCACCAAGCTGTTGTATATCTTGACCATTTATCCTTCCTACTTCTAAACCTGCCTGCCATATGTTAATTACTTTTATTTGATTCAACGATCAAACGTACGTCCAGCTTTTTCTGTAGCTTCAGTTTTATGCCATACCTGGTCAAATGCATGTTGAAAATCCAGAAAGGCAGCGAAGCATTATTCCATCTTTTCTAGGCATTTCAGTTTGGCGTTCATAAAGAAAGCCAAACTAATGCTCTGGAATTATAATACAACATTGTCATTAATTCATGATTTTGATTCCCTCTCTGGCACAGTTGACACTGTCTCTCAATAAAAGGTCCTGGGTTTGATCCCCAGCTCGGGTCGGTTTAGGATTTTACATTTCCTAAATTGACTAAGGTCTGGAGATAGTTTACCATTTACCACCCAACCGGTACAGACGTACCGCCAAGCGATTTAGCGTTCCGATACGATGATTAAACCGTCACAGGTATTAGGTAGGTAAGTAAGTATAGTTAGAATGAACAAAACCCTACTTCTATCTATGAATTCATCATTCATCATTAGTGCATTACTGCATTAGGTTAGGTCGCATTCAAGGGCATGTCTTGTCAGAGAATTAAGAATTTAGTTTAGACTAATAAGGTGGTTTGCTCTGATGTTTGTTTTAAAGTGAAAGGGTTTGCTAGTTAACTATAAAAAGTATCATCAATTATTTTTTCAAATATTTTACCAATGGTGTTGTAATACCATAGACTAGACATGCCCTATCACTTACCATCTGGCGCCCTGTCCATTATCTGCCAGCTTTAACCTATTGGGTGGAAAAAATGCAAGAAAAAAGGAAACCTATCACCACTGAAAAAGCAACCCTCCATTACATTTTCAATACGGTGTGGCCTCGATAACATCTGAACGCGTTTGAACCAATTTCAAACTTCGAACTCCTATTCTGCGAACCCGCCCCTACGCCCCTGGATTGGCTACCGGTCATTGTTTGACGTCGCAGTCCACAAAACATGTCTATCCCTCACTAACATACCAGTTTTTACCAACTGCACTACCCATCTCGTTCCCGCTCATAGATTAATACTACACAGATTACAGAAAGTTTATTACTAATGCGGGTTTTCTGCCTATTTTTCTATATTCATACGTAATTTTTTTGTTTGCTATTTTTTCTTGCAATGTAAACTCTAATATGAATAACTTTAGAGTTGATAATTGTCTTGTATACAAATGTCGCTTATGACGTTGCGTTTTGAATTAGATGGGTATAATTTTTAACACAGTTTTTTCGCTACACAATAATCGCCATACTGCTATAAGCTGTAATGGCGTCGTTTTTAACTTTTAAATTGTAAACGTTTTGCCGTCGCCGGGTGTCTGTAATTATTGCTTATCAAGATTTTAGATAAAGCCTTTTTGAATAGTTTATTGGTATGTCCTTCCGGTTGTCCGTCCACGTATTTTCCATAAATGCTACATGATAAATTCCTGACCGATGGGCAGTTTCCATACCTCTGAATATACTATACTTCTAATTCTAAATAAAATAAAAATATAAATGTTCCTCATTTTTAACTAGCTCTCTTTTTATAGTACCAAATGTTTAATAGCACAAGGATTGACATGGCGGCAAAACATAGATACGTCTATGACCGTGAGCTGAGAAATAATCTAACCATTGACCAGGTCGTTGAATAAGACAGTAAAAAAAAAATAAGTGGGGACGCCATGCTTTGAATTTGCTACAGGCCTTAGATGGTAATGGGCCAAAGGCCAAAACTATCGCCTATAATCTGTTATAATCTCTTACCGAAGCATAACTTCACAGAAGGCACTAGAAGGACTAGTACGCCCTGTCATACATACCAACGGTTAACTTGAGTCAAAGTTGTCAAGTCATACCTGTGCCTATAATTACACTGACAACCCTTTAGAGTTTAGACCATATCACTCTTAACATAAGAGTCTTATGTTACCATCGTCATCAACCCATATTCGGCTCACTGCTGAGCTCGAGTCTCCTCTCAGAATGAGAGGGGTTAGGCCAGTAGTCCACCACGCTGGCCCAATGCGGATTGGCAGACTTCACACACGCAGAGAATTAAGATAATTCTCTGGTATGCAGGTTTCCTCACGATGTTTTCCTTCACCGATTGAGACACGTGATATTTAATTTCTTAAACGTTCTTGCGTCTACACTGAAGCTAACAAATTCTGCCAAATAACAATTTATTTGCATAAAAGACCACATAATTATAAAAATAACTAGTACTAGATATGAATTGTGTTTGAATTTACCTTCTTCTGATGAAATATTTTTCTATTTACATAATTGACGAAAATACGAATGTAGTGAAATGATATTAAACGCTAAATGGTTAAGATGGTGATTTTGTAGGCATGTAACGTATCTATAAAATCATTGAGCTAAGCGACATAAACAAAGTGTTAACTATGTATCGCAGAGCTTCGTCAGAGAGAGAGAGCATAAGGTAGGTACTAGTAAAACAAGAAGCTTTATGAAAAGTCTATAATAATATTTTTTGTCACAAGTTATGTAACTGTTATTGTGTTAATCAGTGACGTACAGTCCATACATCCATAAGCGCATTGTCTACCCGGAATATCAATAGCTATTTATAATTTTTAAAAAGGCCAAGGCCAAGTTTTCGTTTTTATATCTTCTTCGTCGTCACACTCTTGACAGAGTGGTCGTGGTCGTCATTTGGGCGCGGTGGCAAGCCTCACTATCCGTCGCCATTCCTCCCGCAGTGTGGCTCTCCTAGAACATTCGTGGAGCGATCCATGGAGAGCGGTTTTTACTTGATCAGTCCAGCGCATTGGTGACCTGCCACGTGCTCTTGTGCCCTCCACCTTTCCTTGCACCACAAGTCTCTCTATGGACGTTTTTATATAATCATTGTTTATTACAACCTAACTGTTATTGCAAAGTAATAGTGGTATCTAGTCGTAAATTTAAAACTAAAGCTACATACGAGGGTTAGAAAAGCGCCTCAAAACAAAAAGTCCAATTATGTTATAAGTTACGATAACTTTACTTTAAGTCGTACCTAATATTAATCAATTACTTAAATACCACCAAAAAACTAGAACCGCCCATGAGTGAGGATAATAAATGGTTATTCTATCATAGTAAAGTGAAACTGGCAAGAATATGACAGAAAATGGATTGACAAGCTCACAAAGCGGCAATAATGGCTAGCCAGTCTTGACCTTTAAGCCAAAGATGTATTAATTATAAACACGCCACCTACCGCGTACCTACACGTACACGGTAGGTATTTCATGTTAACTGTTTTTTATTGCGTGGCGCGTCTGTTTGGAATTAACTAATCTACGTTTGTTTTTAATCGTTATGATCGCCTCTCTTTTTCAACCGACGAAAAACGAAGAGAAGGTTAACAATTCGACGTGTATATTTTTTTTATGTATGAACACGTGTAACTTTTTACTGAGTAAGTACCTACTCCGATTTTGATTTTTTTTTAATAAGAAAGTCGGTGTCAAGCCCTTGTGGTGTTGATTTTAGTCGTTACTGAAACTTTTTTCTTTCATGTAAATATGTGGTTCACATGAAAGAATAAAAAGTGGCTAAGAAACAAATATTTTTATGAAAGTTACGCCTTAATAGATCACTGACTTGGCACCTCCTTCAAAGTGATCAATAGGTAGAAAATATTATAATATTATTTTTTCCTTTATAGTTTCGTGAGTACATTAATATTTTGAAGTCGGTTGTATTTTTTTTTTAAATAATTAATTATTATTTATTTTTTTACGCAATAATTGAAGGCACTTTCAGGCGCGATGTTGTACTCTTACCTACATCCTTACAGCGCCTGGTCTATTAGGATCTTTAGACAAAGTGGCAAAGGATTACGATTATATTTTAGAGTTGTAAAGGCGAACTATGAATATCTAAGCAATTACAGAGTGCTATTCGATCGGCAAGTAGATACATCGTGCAATAACTGTGGATACTTATTACTTTTACAGATGCCTTTATTCTGGTGAAAACTGTAGAGAAAACAGGTATATTACATATCTGCTACGATAGTCCTTCCCGTTAATGGTCTTATAACGAAAAGTTTGAACCAACACCTTAATAAACTTTAGCTGTACCTACTGTTGTTACAAGGGTCGGATACAGAAGGCCTACCTAAATTTGGATAGAAGCAGGCGTTACTTTGCGGAAGTTCATCATGAATATATAATTAATATAATAATTTATTTATTTTGTTATTATCCGTGAAAAGCCGACGAACCCATGCGACATCGTAAGGTCACCCATGTCCGACAAAATACTCTCTACGTACGTGCAATTAATTGCACGTTGTAGAGTCAACATCTCCTGAGGATGCTCTGATTTCGGGGTGAAACGTACGTAGAGAGTATTTTGTCGGACCTGGGTGACGTTGTCGCATGGGTTCGTCGGTTTTTCACGGATAATATCAAAATAAATAAATTATTATAGGTTTATTTACCTACGAGTAAAACAACTCGGATGAGAACGTTTTCTTGTTCTTCTTCTTGTACTTTTTAAACGTGATTTTCAATAGTAATTGGTAACTTTAAAAATCCTAATAATTAGAAAATTAAACCTAGGTTCTCCGCATTATTAGCCAACCTAAGTTGAATATTAATAAACAAATTGAATTTGAATAAGGTAATTTCAAAACCGCCTGCGTTTCCAAAGTTCGCAATTAACTGCAAATGCTCAAAGATTAATTACTATAACGGCAATAATTATTCGGTATTCTATAATGATCAATAATTACCGAGTATGCAAACCAGCCACGTTCCGAGGCGCTTCCAAGTAAATGCTCGGCGAGTTTTTATGTTTCAAGAGAAAATTCGTAGCGCATCGCTTGTGACGTTTTAGAGATCCGTAGCGATACAATCTATTGTTTTCTTACCAACTATCGTCCCGCCCTGGCTTCGCATGGCTGCTATGTAGATAGTAATATTATGATTAAGTAGTCTTTATCACAGCACTACGCCCGACGATTGGGACGAAATACACGGCCCGTCAGCCGCTGTCCTTTTTAAATATATTTTCTGTACTATAATATCGCGGACTTCAAGCCCGAGGCCAAAAAATGCATTTTCTTTTTATTACGTCAATAACTTTTAAATAAATCGATACACCACCTCTGTTTTTTACATAGCGTTAGGTAAATTACTTTTGAAGAAACAAAAATACTTTTAGGCGTACAACTAAAGTCATAATTACTTTCATGCCAGAAAGACATATCGCGGTTGGAACTTCAAATGACGAACAGTGTATTGGACCACAAAGACGTACGTACCATATTGAGTTACTTATATTATGTCGTGCCAAAAAAACGTATGTACTTAGTAGATTGCGTTGATGTCGACGATCTGAACAACAGGCTAGTGGAAACTGTAGTAAAATATACGGTTGGGTCTAATTTTTTGTTGGGGTTTTTCAGTTACAATGCATACAATCCGCCATAGAATATAAACTACTTAACTATTAACTCTGTATAACATTCTGTACAACCTACTATAAAAAATATGTTCCGAACCACACGATAATAAATCGGTCGCGCTTCGTACGATTTCTACAATCGTTTATGACATTAAAACATAGTCGTAACATGTAGGTACCATATCGTTAATCACGCGTGCATGCTCATTGCTTCTAGTAATATCTACCTTGTATTTATTCGCTGGCAAATACCTAGCGCGTTTCCGCATATCTCAGTAAACACATGGGTTGATTTTTTAGTAAGTATAGTTGATGGAATATGCAGAGAGTCTATCGGATCATCTAAAAAAATCTGCTCATTGTTAATCACGAATCTCTTCTCAGAATAACAGGGGTTAAGCAATTAGTCCACCACGCTGGCCCAATGCGGATTGGCAGATTTCACACACGTAGATAATTAAGAAAATTCTCAGATATCCTCATGATGTTTTTCTTCACCGTTTGAGACACGTGATATTTAATTTCTTAAAGTGCACATAATTGGAGGTGCATGCTATAGATCGAATTCAAATCGATTGCAGGCTGGGTTGGACTTGCATCCCAGGCCAACAAGCGCAGGGATGCAAGTCTAGCCTGCCTTTAAGAATAGTCTTTAAGAAATTGAATATCACGTGTCTCAAACGGTGAAGGAAAACATCGTGTGGAAACCTGAGAATTTTCTTAATTTTTTGTCTTTATCGGCTTTATCGGAAGTAAAGCAAAAACCATCGCCTATATTGTATTAACACTTTAATGGGCATGCATCCAGAAATTCATGCTTTATAGCTAGTTCATGGTGGGAGGTTTTGGCCGTGGCTAGTCATCACCCTACCAGCAAAGACATTTAGCGTTCCGGTACGATATTGTATATTGAATCCGAAAAGAGGAGAGATATTTTCATCCTCTTCTTAACAAGTTAGTAAAGAATAAAAAAAACCATACGGAGGTACGGTAGCCAATTGCTTTAAAAGGTTTTAAAGCTTAATCCTAAATTGTACAAGTGTAAAACACTAAAATAGATATTTTTTTTTGATATTTTCGATGTCTAAAGTCGTCACATAATAATAATAATAATAATAATATTTATTTCAAGCTTCAATAGGCATAGTTAGCTTCGTGGCAAGCCTTCGCTAAAGACCTTTAAAGTTTTCTTTACAAAAAATGGCTACCTACGGCTACGGTACGTATGGTATGATAGTTAATTGGCTACCGTACTTACTACCTCTCATAGGAGCATAAGTGACACCGTGTTTTTTTAATTAGAGTTATATTAAAATCTATCAAAAAAATTAAACCAATGGTTATAGGTCGGAGGATTAACTGAAATGTCATTATATTAGTAAAATGACATTTCAGTGACAGTTGCACTTGTCATTTCACTGACTGGAATTAAAAATCGTGTTATAGGTATTATTTTATTTTTCATAGTCGTGTAGAAACCGAATGGGGTGTGGATTTTCATCCTCCTCCTGACAAGTTAGCCCGCTTCCATCTTAGATTACGTCATCACTTACCATCATGTGAGATTGTAATCAAGGGCTAACTTGTAGAGAATTAAAAAAAAAGTACGTTCTTCCTTACAATCTACCGACTAATGACACGTTAAATTTTAAGCAGTATTGTTGCGGTTTACAATCTTCCGACAGTTTACAATCCTGGGAGATAGTATAATCTATATATGCTGATGGACGCCCACTGCTGGACATAGGCCTCTTGCATGGACTTCCAAACAAAACGGCCTCGAGTCGCCAGTATCCAGCGGTTCCCTGCAACCCACTTGATGTTTTCGGTCCACCTAGTGGGGGGTCGACCAACACTGAGCTTTCCGGTGCGGGGTCGCCATTCCAGCACCTTGGGACCCCAACGTCCATCGGCTCTTCGAACTATGTGCCTCGCCCATTGCCACTTCAGCTTTGCGACTCGCTGAGTTATGTCAGTGACTTTGGCTCGTCTGCGGATCTCCTCATTCCTGATTCGATCACGCAGAGACACCCCAAGCATAGCTCGCTCCATCGCCCGCTGTGCTAAGCTATCTTACGGTATCTACAATTATTAATTTACGGTGACATTCCTAAAATAAAGCATGTCTGACTATCGTCGTCTCTCGGTCAACTAATTATAATAATTACAATTATAGTCAGGTACCAATCTAATTATAAATTCATTGCCACAAAAAACACAACACAGCAATAATATTCCATTACTAATCCAAAGGTAGCAATACACATCTCCTTATATGGGCATGCTAGTTAATTTTACATTCATAACCGGACACACTGACAGAATAATCGCAATTTTTTATTATTAATATTTATCTAATAACATTTTTCTTTGTAAGAAACGTCCGAGGTAATTTTATGCGAATTTATCGACGTTTTGAATCTATTGCTATGTTAGAAATAACTTTGAACACATCTTGATGGTTAAATAATTTTAATAACATTATGTCTGACAGACAAATAGACGTAAAATATTTATTATATAATGATTTATTTATTTTGCTATCATCCGCGAAAATTCGGCGAACCCATGCGACAACGTCACCCAGGTCCGACAAAATACTCTGTTGTTGTAGATGTTGACTCTACAACGTGCAATTGCACGTTGTAGAGTCAACATCTCCTGAGGATGCTCCGGTTTCGGGGTGAAACGTACGTAGAGAGTATTTTGTCGGACCTGGGTGACGTTGTCGCATGGGTTCGCCGAATTTTCGCGGATGATAGCAAAATAAATAAATCATTATATAATCATGATGAACTTCCGCAAAGTAACGCCTGCTTCTATCCAATATGTAAAATATTTAGTTATATACTCTATATAATCTATATTTTTATAGTAATACTAGCGAGTAGCGAACAGGACGTGTGCAATTTAGGTTCTTAGAAATCCTGCGGGAACTATGGTTTTCTTTTTCGGGATGAAATGTAGCCTATATTTTGCTTATTATTAAAAATTTATTATTTTCACCGGAAAAATGCAAAGATAGACCTTGCGTTTTAAATACGTAAAACTTGGCTATGTCATAATTATAAGTATAAGAGACACATTTTAAAATCTATTTATAAAAGAAATATTATTTTTTACCCCGAAAATATTAATTTTAAAACACATGTTTCTTGGACATTTTTAATGAATTTTCGCTAAAGAATATAACTTCAGAGTGATGGGAAATACTCCCCAGCATCCTGTATAATGTACTAGCTGATGTCGCACGGTTTCACCCGCGTGGTTCCCGTTCCCGTAAGAATACGAAGATAGCTTATAGCCTTACTCGATAAATGGGCTATCTAACACTGAAAGAATTTTTCAAATCGGACCAGTAGTTTCTGAGATTAGCGCGTTCAACCAAACAAACAAACTCTTTAGCTTTATAATATTAGTAACTATAGATAGGATTTGTGTTAATAACCATGGTAGTCCATCCCCAAACAACCTCTGTTACAAAAAGTCTACTACTAAGTACGCAGTTCAAAGGAAAACAGTTTTTTAAACGATCGGAAACACAGATGATCCTAATGAAGCCAATTACAGACTCGCTCCTACCACATCAAAGGCGCCGCGCGAACGATTCGTCTCGCCTATTTACCGCCGACTGGACCCGACCAGAATTATTTGAACCACGCCATAATAGAACAGCCTAGCAACCTTGTTAGAAATTGTTCGAATTGAATTTTTTATGTATTTGGACTAAAAAACAATGTATTTGCCATTTATGTTGATGCCAAGTCTATCCCAGTCCAGAAGTTTAAAGACGTCTTCCAATGCGGCGGTAAATAGCTTCGGAGATATCACATCTCCCTGACGCACTCCTCGACTATTGACGAGTTATTATAAAAAACTTTCTAATAACAACGAATAATAAAAATGATAAAAAAACCTTTAAATCACTAGGTACATAGAAAGCTTCCGTTATATGTTCGCTTAGATTAAACTACTAAACGGATTTTAATGTAGTTTTCAAGAATAGATACTTACGAGTACTTGCAGCGTTAGACTGGCGCAAGGTGTGTTTAAATAAAACCTATCATCATCATTATTATCAACCCATATTCGGCTCACTGCTGAGCTCGAGTCTCCACTCAGAATGAGTTAGGCCAATAGTCCACCACGCAGGCCCAATGGCCTAACCCCTCTCATTCTGAGAGAAGACTTGAGTTCAGCAATGAGCCGAATATGTGTTGATAACGAACGAAAAACGAACTTTCATTCAACGCGACGTAAAATGAACAATAATGCAATGTTGCTATGTTTTTCTGTTGCAATGTCATGGAAAACGCGATAGTTGAAATAACTTCAGCTCAACTGATTTTCATCAAACATGTCTAAAAACTCTCCCACATAAGTCACCTTTAATAAAAAAAAAAAAAAAAAACAAATTGAAATCGCTTCATCCGTTCAGGAGCTATGATGCCAAAGACAGACACGTCAAACATAAACCACCCCTCTGTTTGCGTCGAGGGTTAAAAACAGCTTAACTGAAATGTAACGTAATTAAAGGCATAGTTATAGAACAACGTTAGTCAAGGAAGGTCTAACAAACTGGTCGCGTTTCACCAATGTCAAATACACAAAGCTACACCGGCTAATTATTTTATTAATACTGTTGATTTGTTGATTATACCTACTAGTACAGCTTAGCTTATATAACAGCTAAATGGCTAATCTTTGCCATAGTAGTTTGAAAGAAGGAAAGAAAAAACCGGCTAAGCGCGTGTTGGGCTACGAGCAGTGTACGGTTCCTTAAGTTAAATAAGCACTATAAACCCTTATTTAAAGCATAAAAATACTGATAACCACTATGGGACAGACGATAAAAAAATTACTCACTCTGCATGTAGGGAAAAAACACCAAAAATATTTTTTTTCAGGTTTAGTTTTAACAATAAGTTCCTTGGGGACTACGGAACCCTAAAAAATCCTATACAAGTAAAAAACCAAAAGTAGTTCAGGTATCAAAACGTTCAGAATATCCGTATTTTCAGAACGTAGGTACTTAACTGGAAAATACGGATGAATTCAACGTTGTTTAAGTCTTTAGATATAATTATAATTTAGTACATTTAGTTTTTTAGGGTTCCAAACGTAGGTACAAAAAGGAAGTCATTATATATCACATTTTATCTATATTAATAATTTCGTCAAGGGGTACGGTAGACTCAATCGAAACTTTACCTGAATAATAAAACATGAAAAAATAAAGATTTCGTATCGACAACACATATCCGCAAAAGTCGGATTGTCGAGTATTTTGTTAAATTTTAATAGCGCTGACACACAAATTGCGGTTTCCATAATATTTCACTGACAGGGGATGACATCGTGAGTATGTAACTCAGACCAATTACTTAAGGACCTATATGGCACCCATATTCACCAACAAAATTTTCTGTAAATTTTTGACGGAGACGTGGTAAACTCACACATGGAAATTATCTAACACCAATAAATATGTTGTATCCTTACACTATAATTTTGATTCGCAATACACACGCAAATATTTTTTCACTACTCTTGCTCAAACACACTGTCATATTACCACTCCACAGCGGGGCTAAACAAGCATTTCAGCATCTAGGGGCTTAAGTAATTTTGTTTTTTTAACTCTTGTTATTTTATAATATGTAGTTTATTTAATAGGCTTAGGAGTGTCAATTTAAGTAAACTTGTACATTTACTTATCTCAAAATAAATTTAAAAAAATCAACGGACTAAATATTGAACAATACTAACTTGTATACCTAATTGAGAACCTCCTCCTTTTTTTGAAGTCGGTTAAATAATAAGTATTTTTTTTATTTACATATTAAGATTGTAGGCAGGTGTATGTAAGATAGCCACCGACAAAGGCCGGAAAAAACGTAGACCCATCCAAGTTTGGGATCATACCAGCGATTCAATATCCTCGATTTTCTGCAATGAAGGGACGATTGCAGAGAGAAAATGGCTGGAGCAGCTTGAAAATTTTATTAGAATAAAATATACAGGAGTCATAAAATAAAATAAAAATGTGTATAAAAACTTTTTATTATAAAAACTACGCACAGGTACGTAATAAAAAATAATATAAAGTGGCCATTGCCGTGTAATGTAGTGTACGTAATAAAATTTAAAAAAGCATTACTATAACTCTCGTATGGGGAGAATAAATATAATTTCAATATCAATTATTGCCATTTGCCAGCTATTTCGCCGGTTGACCTTATAAAGGGCCCTGGGTCATAAATAGGCGGCTAAAACTAGGCCGTAAAGTTGCTGTAACTGTGAAATTGTATTTTATGCCACTATAAACTGCATTGTAAATAACTTGTACATCCCTTTAGTTTAAAAGTACCGAGAGCCAGTGACATCGATAATGTTTCCGAATATTTCGGATATTTTATTCGTAAGCATGTATTTTTAACTTAGAAGTATTTCTAAATAAACCCTTCTGTAACCGGCTATCTAAAAAAATATATTGTGTAAAAAATAGTATTTCGGTTTGCCATAAAAAAAATACTAATCCGATAGAGTTTTTGTTATTTAGTTTCATATTTTTCATGTAACGTTTTAGTCAATTATTTTCCTCGTATTTGTATATTCGATCACGCAGATCAGATCGAATCAGAAATGAGGAGATCCGCAGCAGAACCAAAGTCACCGTCATAGCTCAACGAGTTGCGAAGCTAAAGTGGCAATGATCGGGGCACATAGTTTGAAGAGCCGAAGGACGTTGGGGTCTCAAAGTGCTAGTGGAGACCCCGCACTGGTAAGCGCAGTATTGATCGACCCCTCACCAGGTGGACTGACGACATCAAGGGAGTCACAGGGATTCGCAGGATGCAGGTGTCTCAGTATCGTGATGTTTGGAAGTCCCTACAAAAGGCCTATGTCCTGCAGTGGACGTCCATCGGCTGATATGATAATGATGATTATGATTTGTATATTAAATCATTAGTTTAATTAGTATATTAAGATTTAAACACGGTTTGTTCTTTCTTGAAAAAAATATTACTTTATTAAATTTTTAAACACTCACATTTTAGTTTTGCATGCATAGGAATATTAAAGAACTGTTATGTCTGTCGGATTGCTTTGGTTTTTACAAACCGTTTCTTAAAATACCAATGCTGTTCCAAAATTACCTTAATCTGACTTCGAAAAACTCAAGAACTAAGTTTTGGAACCAAGAAATATATGGCAATATATTATGTGATCTAAGTATGCTAGGACTATGAGAGCACTCAACATCATCTGATGATGATCTCTGGCAAAGGTAACCGCATAAAAGGTTGCGAAAAAGGTAAGACTACTATGACATGACATTTGACAGCAAACGTCAAATCGATTACTGCATTGAAAACGTCATCAATCCGCCATTATTACCCAAATTAGTGTTGTTGGGAGATTTGTTGTTGTTGGGAGAGAATGAATATTATTTCGAAAAAATTTGTATAATCAAAAATAGTTAATAAAGTATATTTTCTTCTATGTCCGCCAGGGTACAATGACTGATCCTGGACTCCATACAATTTTTGACCATCTCCTTTTTCGTCATAATTATATCTAGTATCCTTTAGCGCGAAACGGACTGTGTCCACAAACGGTCACTGTCTCTTAGACTATAATACGGTATCGAGTGTAATAAAACAGACGATCCAGTGCGCGGTGGTTCCATCGGAATTATATTTTAATAACGCAATAAAAATTAGAGCCAAAAAACGCGGCAAAATAGTAAAACGCATGTAATTACCGCACGGTCTGTTTGTTTTTAGCACTTCCAGTGTAATTAAAAAAACGAGCTTTACTGCGAATTATTTGCCTTGGGAATACATAAGTATACTAATGTTATGAACTAGCGTGTGCCCGCGACTTCTATGCCCTCCTAGGTTTACTTAGTTTATTCTTTTAATAGATAACATTTATCTATTATTATAGATAACATTTGAGCCGTGATAGCCCAGTGGATATGACCTCTGCCTCCGATTCCGGAGGGTGTGGGTTCGAATCCGGTCCGGGGCATGCACCTCCAACTTTTCAGTTGTGTGCATTTTAAGAAATTAAATATCATGTGTCTCATCGGTGAAGGAAAACATCGTGAGGAAACCTGCATACCAGAGAATTTCTTAATTCTCTGCGTGTGTGAAGTCTACCAATCCGCATTGGGCCAGCGTGGTGGACTATTGGCCTAACCCCTCTCATTCTGAGAGGAGACTCGAGCTCAGCAGTGAGCCGTATATGGGTTGATAACGACGAGATAACATTTATACACATCAGCTCCTATTGGTTTTTGTTGAAATCTCAATCACTTAACGATACAATTTGTATTTTTTTAACTTAAAAAGGTCTTCAAAGACGTTTTTCAGTTGATTTGATTTTAACACAAAATTAACCATGAAAATTAATGAAAATTCATGAAAATTAAATGGGACCAATCTGGAAATAATTATTCTCTTTCAAACAAATAACAAACATTAAAGAAAAGAAAAAGAAAACCATACTCGTCCATTTGAAAACCTCCTTCTTTTTTTGAAGTCGGTTAAAAAAATAATTTTATTTAAGAAATGTGTAATAAAACTTGGCAAGGTCACAAGGGTTTGAATTCCTAGTTCAGCCTACAAAATATAGAGAAATTCAACCGAATTCAGCCTTCTAAGAATCTTTCAGTTAAAATTCTCAGTGAATAATGGTGATCTGCTGGCCTATTCACTATTTTGATCTTTATCAACATACTAGCTGACGCCGCGCGGTTTCACTCGCGTGGTTCTCGTTTCCGTAGGTATACGGGGACAATATATAGTCTATAGCCTTCCTCGATAAATCGGCTATCTAACACTGAAAGAAAATCGGACCAGTAGTTCCTGAGATTAACGCGTTCAACCATACAACCAAACAAACTCTTTAGCTTTATAATATTGAAATAAATTAAAATAAACATCACCAATTGCTAAATATCATTTACCTATAGTGTGATATCCACCAGTAAGCACCGGATGACATTTGTTACATAGAGTCTCAATTTCGTATATACAAAACTAGCATACGTAAAAGTTAGTGAATTAGCCTTAGCCTGCTGGCCATGACAATTTAATTGGGATGACCAACTGTCAAAAACTTTCAAGGTTACAATAAACGCAAACGAAGATGCGAGTAATAGTTTGTAGTACTGATAATAAAACTAAAAGGTGTACCGTCAGCAATAATCATAATTCTTCTGAACAAGATAAGACTGCCCTGAAACTTAATTGAACCATTTTATACATTATACGCTGGTTTATGTCTTCCAATATCTAGTTATTTATTTACATTGATGACACTGTTATCTTTTGATTTAATCGTAAGTAATTTAATTTTATAAACACGTGAAATGAAACAATTCACATTCTTTCTTTTTTATTCATCTATATCTATATTTTTTTCTCGACTAGTCGCAAAGTCCATGTCTCTGCTGCGTATTAGAAAATGGGGAAAACAAGAGTTTTTACGAGCCGGATCTTGGTGGCTTTGGTAACCTTCTTGTTCCGCCATATTTTCTTCAGCCTGTCCATTGCGGTTCTTGTAATTGCCATACGTCGCTTAACTTGTGGTGTTGGAGACGAATGCTGGGAATTTCCTGGACTGAGTTCCGCACTAACGTCTCTATACTCCAAGAACTCGACATAAAACATCGTCTCTCGACATTAGTACACAGTCGCATTCTTCAGTTTTTTGGACATGTCTCCCGGCGAGGGAATGACTGTATCGAACGCCTTGTTGTGCAAGGGAAGGTGGAGGGAACTAGGCCACGCGGAAGGTCACCCATGCGATGGACCGACCAGATTAAATCTGCTGTAGGCGGTCCCTTGCATGAATGTACGCGACTCACTACACAAAGGGAGAAGTGGCGAATGCTCGTGAGGCGTATTACATCTGCCTCCAACACGTCCTAAAGACCACGACCGCTCTGTCAAGAGCGCAGCGACAAAGAAGAAGAAGATTATCTATATTAATACGTTCGCTGCGGTATGGGGTCAATTAATCTCGTATGTCTAGCATGTTCAAGAGTTACGAGGTCGATGGACCTCGTACCGCACCAGAGGACAGAAAAATCAGTGCGCAGCGAAAGTGTTAACAAAGCGGAAAAGTTCGTTTGTTTGATTGAACGCGCTAATCTCAGGAACTATTAGTCCGATTTGAAAAATTCTATCAGTGCTGGATAGCCCATTTATCGAGGAAGGCTATAGGCTATATATTATCCCCGTATTCTAACGGGAACGGGAACCACGCGGGTGAAACCGTGCGGCTTCAGCTATTAATCAATATTCGCATCGGATCAGCGTGGTGGACTAAGAATGAGAGGAGACTCGTGCTCAACAGTGAGCCGTAGGTATAAAGGTTGTTAATGATGATGATGATTCAATATTCTATAGGCCTGTGATAGTCAGACATGACTGAACTTCAGCTTATGGTTCAGCTTCACTTTCTAACTTCAGCTTTTGACGGCCTTAGTGGCGCAGTGGTATGTGTAGTGGATTTACGAGACGGAGGTCCTGGGTTCGATCCCCAGCTGGGCTTCATAATTGGTCCAGGTAAGGCTGGTGGGAGGCTTTCGACTGTGGCTAGTTACCACCCTAACGACAAAGGCGTACTGCCAAGCGATTTAGCGTTTCGGTACGATGTCGTGTAGAAACCGAAAGGGATGTGGATTTTCATCCTCCTCTTAACAAGTTAGCCCGCTTCCATTTTAGAATACATCATTACTTACCATCAGGTGAGATTCTAGTCAAGGGCTAACTTGTGTATACTTATTTAACTGTATCTATTAGGTTGCACCTGATCTATTTTATGGTTTCCCAGATTTTATATGAAAAATGTGTTTAGCCGCAATTTAACTAGGCAACCTATTTGCAATATGTCACAATCATTTATTGAGCACAAATGATTCATAGATGAGGGTTACCAGCATTAGAAATATATACCCTCTTGTATATTGGTTTAAGACCAATACACATTTTCGGAAAGTACTTATGTTTCCAAGAGATGGCAATGGTTTTGGCATTCAGTTAATTTCGTTTACTAATCAGTCATTGATTGGTAACACGAATATGTATGTAGCTATAGTGGATGTGTGTACTTAGGTATATTAGTAAAAGGTGTACAATCAGCAATAGTCATAATTCAGCTCAACAAGATAGGACTGCTCTGAAACTTAATTGAAATGGCATTTAATACACTATCGGCTAGTTTATGTGCTCTAATTATGTTATTTATTGAATATCTATGACATTGTTATATTGCTGTTATTTAATTTTATGTATAATTATTGTTTAATTACTTTTTGCTAAACTGACCAATACAAATATAAAAATTTTCATCATCATCATCATATCAGCCGATGGACGTCCACTGCAGGACATAGGCCTTTTGTAGGGACTTCCAAACATCACGATACTGAGCCACCTGCATCCAGCGAATCCCTGCGACTCGCTTGATGTCATCAGTCCACCTGGTGGGGGGTCGGCCAACACTGCGCTTACAAGTGCAGGTAAAAAGTTTTGTTTAGGTTATATTAAAATAGATAATAAATTTAGCATCTAATAACATCTAAAAAATATTTTTGATATTACCTTTTGTGTCTTAATAAGCCAAGTAATACCATTAAAGTGAAGCTAACTTTTCATAATAGCTATACACATTATGCCCACGTGAAATGGTAGCAAGGCTACATTTCCGCGTTGAATAACCAGCCTGATGAATGAATCAGTCCTTTTGTTCGTGAATAATTGATTTATTTTGTGATTATCCCCGAAAAATTAACGAATCCAAGCGACAGTGTCACCCAGATCAGACGGGTATTCAGTAGAATATAATTTACTGCCGTGAGCTGTGATATGCCCAGTGGATATGACCTTTACTGCCGATTTTAGAGGGTGTAGGTTCGAATCCGAAGCATGCACCTCCAACTTTTCAGTTATGTACATTTTAAGAAATTAAGTATCACGACGCGTGAAACCGTGAAGGAAAAACATCGTGAAGAAACCCGCATATCTGAGAATTTTCTTAATTCTCTGCGTGTCTGCCAATGCTGCATTTTAAGAAATTTAGTATCAAGTGTCTCAAACGGTGAAGGAAAAAACATCGTGAGGAAACCTACATACCTGAGAATTTTCTTAATTCTCTGCGTGTCGGCCAATAGGCATTGGGCCAGCGTGGTGGACTATTTGGCCTAATCCCAGCTCCCAGGCAGTGAGCCGAATAATGTGGATTAGCAGACTACACACACGCAGAGAATTAAGAAAATTCTCTGGTATGCAGGTTTCCTCACAATGTTTTCCTTCACCGTTTGAGACATGATATTTAATTTCTTAAAATGCACACAACTGAAAAGCTGGAGGTGCACCCTCGGAGACAGAGGTCATATCCACTGGGCTATCACGGCTCTTTTTAATTAATCTTCAATGAAGTTAAAATACAAAGATTATCGCAACCAAAGAAAAGTCCATTACACATATTCCGATAATAAATAATCGTAAATTGCAATTAAACTGGAGTGTAGCCCACACCGGGCGACGCAAGGTGAACGTTTACGGTTATGTTGCCCAAACTGGATAACTTTAACCCATTACCGAATCAAACTCAGGCACACTGAGAAAAAGATCCTGGTGCGCCATACTTATATTACGTAGACCAGACACTATTACTAATGATTTTAAACTTATTTCGTGGTTGTTCATTATAAATATTATTATTTATAGGCGAAACGCATAATAACAAAAGCGATGTCGTGAGTGTGGTTTGCCTAAACAGCCAAAAACGCGAGGTTGTTGAAAAAAGAACAAGAAAGAGGGTAGACCGATTCTGCCCCTAACAGCTGATGTCAACTTCGCATCTCGCAACTTCAGTCCCGTCGTGACTGGGTCGAAATATCGACATTAAAAGTCGTCGTTTTATCGTGGTATGTACCCGTTTAAATAATATTCATAACAGAGACTATTACGCTTACGAAGGAAAACATCGTGAGTAAACCTGCATAACAGAGAATTATCTTAATTCTCTGCGTGTGTGAAGTCTGCTAATCCGCAATGGGCCAGCGTGGTGGACTATTGGCCTAACCCCTCTCATTGTGAGAGGAGACTCGAGCTCAGCAGTAAGACGAATATGGATTGATGACGTACGTACTATTACGCTTATAGCCGGCACTGTGCTGTATAGAAGCTTCTTAAGTAACACGCTGTTACTTCTAAACGGCACAGTATGCCTCATTACTAAGTATACGGCATCTATTATACGTATGCTGCACCTGTAGTAAATAGTAATGTCAATTTCCTTACGTAAGTAGCTCATTTAAGTAGCTTATTTTTCTCAGTGTAGGCAACGTTCGGGAAACTTCTTGATATCATTCCGTTCAATATTCGTCATAGTAGATGATCCCGAGTAAATTCCAACGGCTTCTCTGAGGTTCATCTGTGTACCGGCTATGAATTTCATTTTATTGATTAAATATTAAAAATATTTTATTAATACACAGCAATAGGGTTGCCACAAAAATATGGGAATAGTTACAGAAACTGGCCAACGGCTATTTATTAATCGACTTAAAAAAAAGGAGGAGGTTCTACCTCAATTTGATGCGTATGTTTTTTTTTAATGTTTGTTACCTCAGAAGCTCGTCATTTCTTAACCAATTTTGAAATTTTTTTTTTGTTTGAATGCGTAATACTCCTGAAGTAGTCCCATTGTCATCATACCAGGATCTGATGATGGGATCCTGGAAAAATCGAGGGAAACTTAATGAGGGTCTGGAGTCGATCTGATGATGAAACTAATGATCAGTTTGAAGGCGGTGCTAAGCCGGTGTTGTGTTAATTTAAGCCGTTTCCGAAAGAACTACATGAAAGAACACTAGCTGAACAACCTAAATCTTTATGATATTCTTACATGGCTTGAATAAATAATTTTAATTTTTTCCAAAAAATACTTACCAATGGTCTTCTTTGAGGACCTCTGGTTTATAAGGAAGTGATTACAAAAATTAAGGCATTATCGGACGGTCGGGAGGTAAGCGCTAAATATTGCAAATTCGCGAATTCATACCCGACTATTAATATGCAGTTTAGATGTTCGTAGCGATAGTAAAAAAAGTTCACAATTCCATGAATACAAAGTTCGTTTATTTCAGAGAAATTAGTGCAATAATATAATCCTTCTAAAATTATGAATGTGAGTGTTTGTATGTTCAACTTCGGATGATTTTTTCATTATCATCATTAGCAACCCATTTTTGACTCACTGTTTAGCACAAGTCTCCTCACAGAATGATGGTTAAGTCAACAATAGTCCACCACGTTGGGATGGGGATAGCAGACATCACACACATAGAGAATGAAGAAAATTCTCACGATGTTTTTCCTTCACCGTTTGAGAAATATAGTGTAATATTTCAACTCGATACCTACACGCGTTAGTGAGACAAAAGTACAGAGAGACAGACATACAGATAACAAAGTGAACCTGGGTTCTGTTTTACCTTTAGAGCTACGCCATGTCATATGTTTTATACTTGGGTTAACTGCCTCATTGGCCCTGTGGTTTGCTGGTTCAGCTACGGACAAGGAGGTCCAGGGTTCGAATCCCGGGTCAGGCCAACAAAAACAAAATAGGTTATTGGGATTTTTCTTAGAAGGAAAATCTTAATAGCAGCCTGGAGTTGGGAAGTTGGCGGTGTTAATACACCCCCGTGCCTCGGAGAGCACGTAAAGCCGTCGGTCCTGCGCCTGATCTCTCACCGGTCGTGTCGGTCTGCCGTCCCATCGGATTTCGAGAGTGAGGGAAGAGAGAGTGCACCTGTGCTTGCGCATACACTTGTGCACTATAATATCTCCTGCGTACATGGTTAATCTCACCATGAGATTAGCCGCCGTGATCGAAAAAGTCGGTCGGGAGCATATTATTATTATTACTTGGGTTATTGAGGGTCTAAATCTTTGAAATCCTAAATTTAAACCTTCCAAAGGCGTGGTCCAAAATCCATAATTATCTACCGTAATTACCTGTAGGTATTATGAGCGTAAGAAATTAAATATCACGTCTCAAACGGTGAAGGAAAAACATCGTGACGAAACCTGCATACCAGAAAATTTTCTTAATTTTCTACGTGTGTGAAATCTGCCAATCCGCATTGGGCCAGCGTGGTGGACTCTTGGTCTAACCCCTCTCATTCTGAGAGGAGACTCGAGTTCAGCAGTAAGCCGAATATGGGTTGTAAATGATGATAATGATTATTATGAGCGTAGGCTGCCAAACTCTCAGCCTTTATGAAATGAGGTAAGTCCAATAGACACATATAAACAAAATTAAAGTGTATGTCTGTGATTTAAAAATAACTACCTGTTAGCGACGCAAACGCCTTTAATTATTTAATCTGTGCTTTACAATAAAGGGGCAAAAAAGCAGCGTATATGGTGACAGCATACGTCATACTTTGACAGCCGTTTAAACATACAAACCGACTTTTACGCCAAGTGCCTAAGCGTCACCATATACGTTCCCGTTTTAAGCCGTTTTTAACTAGTAAACCTGTGTTTTATTAAGCCTGGCCCTTACAAATTGGTCTTCGAGTCGGATCATTGTGGTATGTTCCATACTCCACCGCCAATTATGGTGAACCGATGGAGCTCTGTTGAAAAACAGCAGCTAACGGAGCAGGAGCAGATCCAGCGAGCTGCAAGGGCAGTACTAACAGGTAACCAGGCGCTCATGACAGAGGAAGGAACAAAACGACTTCTAGACCAGCTAGAAGCATGCACCAGTGGCAAAGTCACTAGCAGCCACGCAGTGGCACCGGATGGAGCTTCTACGCACAGGAGGACAAGTAGGTCTAGAAAGCTAAGCGCAGCAGCCTACCTTGCGAAGAAAACACAGTTGGAACTAGCGGCAGCGGAAGCGAAAGCCCGCATCGATATGCAACTAATTGAGAAAAGGTTGCAAGCTGATATTGCGGCACTAGAAAAAGAAAAATACAGTCCGCTATCAAAGGAGCATAAGGTGCGTACTTTTAAGGATAGTGTAGGTAGTTGGTTGCAGCCTAGGCAACACAAACAGTCAGCGCAGCTCGACCAGCATTATGGTTCACGTTTAGGCGAGCTGTGCACGCCCGCCGCTACAGACGGTGGCACTGATGGGACTGTTCGAGTGTTGACTAGCGCACTTAATGGTACAGCCAACTCCAACCACAACGCATCCGACGCTAAGCTTAGCAATATCAGCACCAAGGAAAACCTACCTCCATACACGGGCAGCACCAAAGTCCAGTACATAGGTGACACTGAAGAACACCTAAAAATCATGAAAGTTACTCATTCTACATCGGCCGTGTTGTCTAAATTACCGACGAAAGACATTACGAGTAAAAATAAAGATAAATATCCCACAAAGGTCGTGAGTAAATATTATAATAATATGATATTACAAAATGAACGCTTAATAACAACAACGCACTTATTAAGCACTTGCTCGGCAACGGTATGTAGCAAAAATAACTATTGCACTAAGCCAATGATCAAGGATCAATGCATGTTATTCGACTACACATTCGACTACAAGGAAAAGAAAACAGAAAATTACACCGGTAGAAACGAACTGAGCATCAGACCGAGCACCGAAACAATACATGTCAATACATGTAAACAATCAAAAACTAATATTATAAACGTTAAAATAAAGAGGCCGACGGGAACAGAGACAACAGCCGCTTCACTTAGTAATGAGAAAACTGTTTTGCTAGGTATGGACGATACAAAACATATATAGATATTAAATCTATATATTGCAGTAATATCAAAATCTATATATCAAATCATTCGGCATCTATATATTTTCTGAAACACTATATTGCCGATGTGACTGAATCGGGCAAATCGTACATGAATCGGATTCGCTCTCAAACCATGTATTCGGCCAAACCCTATATTACAAGTCACAATGAAACTTATGTCTCAAATCTTAAGGCACTAATTAATTCATTCCAAAAGCAAAACGCGATTCAGCAAAACACTATATTTTTTTAATACAAGTCAATATGAAACTTATAAGTCACTACATAAGGTACTAATTCAACCATTCCAAAACGCGATTCCGAAAAACACTATATTTTTTTAAATACAAGTCAATATAGTACTTATAATAAATACATAAGGTTTCAATTGTAGTACAACAAAATTAATGACATATTATGACATCGAAAAAAGAAGTACGTCAAAATAATGCAGGGTCTACTTATAGCAGGTATTTTCAATTTTCTACCATTATATTTACGAACTATTGTTTTAATACCCAAATAGATGGCATCACAATTCACATGTAAATATCATTCATTGTAGTTTATGTTTCTTTAAACAGATGGCGGAACGAAGAAAATAAAAGAATTATCTATTAAATTAATAATCTTTTATTAATTTAGAAATAAAAACTAATATGATTTAAACTGTATATTATATTCATCCATTACAACAAAATGTATGCAAAGGTTAAATAAAACATGAAAAAAGAAGTATGTCGATTATTTTCTTAAACCATCGTTTTATTTAACTAAGAGTTGGATTACCCAAATACTCAAATAGATGGCATCGCATGTATCTTCATTATAGTTTATGTTGTTGTAAGCAGATATCCGAACGAAGGAAGTTAAATAATTATATAGGTATTGTTGTGTTGTATTAATTTGTAATAATAAATTACCTACATACAAAAGGAAAAAAAACCTATAACGTAATGCATTTTTTTTTGCAAACCAAAACAAATGAACACGTTATTCACAGGATGGCGAAAAACAATAGGTTCCTTTGGCGCAAACACAGATGGCGCCAAGAAAAAAAAAAACAAAATTAAAATAAAAAGGGGAAATATAAACCTTTAAAAAAATTTACAATCGCCATAAAACTTGAAAAATGTAACCTCAAGTAAATTGTTATTGTATTGCCTCTGAATCAACTAAATCGAGCACATGCTACGTGAATTCGATTCGCTCTCGTACTATCTATTCGGCAAAACACTAGATTACAAGTTAATTTGGTACTTATTACAAACAGCTGTAAATTGCTTATTTTAAAAGGAAATTAATTCTATAAAATAATGTTTTTTATTTTATAATTATATTAAACAAACATCAAATAAAATCAAGTAAATTTTATAGTACTTAATGTTGTGTAACCATCGCATCAAAAAAACAATAAAAATAATTGTGCGCGCTCTACACTCGAGGCGATAGCGCTATGAATGAACTGCGACTGTAGAGCCCGTTCGCAGGCTTCGCGGCTTGTTAATTATTTTCAAAGTCTTCCGTGAATTCGTTGACAACCGTATTGTATTCCATTTTTTTGACGGCCTCCGTGGCGCAGTGGTATGCGTGGTGGATTTACAAGACAAGATTTTTCTTGGTCTTGGTCCAGGTCTGGCTGATGTGAGACTTCGGCCGTGGCTAGTTACCACCCTACCGGCAAAGACATACCGCCAAGCGAATTAGCGTTCCGGTACGATGTCGGATTTTCATCCTGCTCCTAAGAAGTTAACCCGCTTCCATCTAAGATTGCATTATCACTGGTGAGATTGTAGTCAAGGGCCTGTAGAGAAAAATAAAATCCTCCGATGTAACTGAATCGAGCAAATCGTACTTGAATCGGATTCGCTCTCAAACTATGTATTTTCGGCCAAACCCTATATTACAAGTCAATATGAAACTTAAAACTCATTACATAGAGCACTAATTAATTTATTCCAAAACGCGATTCAGCAAAACACTATATTTTTTTCAATACAAGTCAATATGGTACTTATAACAGAGAAATAAGATTTAAATTGTAATACAACAAAATGTATGCAAAGGTAATGTCATCAAAAAAAGAGGTACGTCGAATTAATGCAGGGTCAACATTTATGAGATATTTTCAATTTATTACCATTATATTTACGAACTATTGTTTTAATACCCTAAAAGATGGCATCACAGATAAATATCATTCATTGTAGTTTATGTTTCTTTAAACAGATGGCGCAACGAAGAAAATAAAAGAATTATATTATCAATTAAGTATTCTTGTAAATATAAATTACAATGTTAACATGTTATTAATAGATGGCGTTAATGGCGCGAACCAATTTGTTCCTTGGCGCAAACATAGATGGCGCAAAGAAAAAAAAACTTTAATTCGTAAATAAAGAAGTCGGTTAACTAAATAAATAAATATATAACAAATTAATTAAATAATCATTAAATAACTTAATATAAAAAAGGGGAAATATATAAACCCTTAAAAAACTTAACCTCAAGTACATAATCTGTGCCTCAAGTAAATTATAAATGTATTGCCATAAGGAAGTGACATGAATCCAGTAATACAAGATAGATTCAAACTAATGTATGTTTCAGAAAACATATAGTCTTAGAAAATATATAGTTTCAAAAATATATAGTTTCAGAATCCGATATTCAATATCAATATATAGTTTCGATTTGATACACAGAGAATCCGATATTACCCACACCTATGTTTTGCTAAGTTGGTCGCACCTCGCCGAACGAGTGGGATTACGCGGACATAGAAATATCACAGATGTGCGCTGCGTAATAGACACCAATACGATCGAATGCTATAGCGAAATGGTAAAGCAATTTGAACTTTTTAGCAGAACGACTGACAGACCAAAATCGCATACACAAATGTGTAGCATCGATGTGCCGGGACGAGAGCGAGAGATACCGCGGTCGATTGAGACAGCAAACTATGCACCGACACTAACCGTCCGTGCACTGAACAGCAGCGCGTACGCATTGAGAACGCTTCAATTTGATGTTTTTAGCGACAACGTAATTTTAATGAACAATAAACTTATCGGCACTGATACGTCGCGCGTGGAGATTCTTTTAATACCGTCATACGTACTATGTTTTGATGACCGTGACAACAACGTAAAAATAGGAAAATTAAAAATTATAATAACAAAAGAAAAATTACTTTCCTCGACTTACGAAGGACAGCAACTGCTGCAAATGAATGATCACATTAACTCGGTGTCTGTAATTTGTAATTTTATCGTCATGGATTACGATGCTAAACAAAGCTCTGTGCCTTATTGTAGCCTACACTGGGGTGGAGCTCAAAATCAAACAATGGAAAAAATTAAAATTCAGGTACGCACAGAGCAGGCACTTAACTTGATGGCAGACATGAATCTGGAAGACAATTATTATGACGCATTCTCTGATTTAATACGGAATCAGCCTGCGACAACTGGGGCTGAAAATTCTAATCAGTTTGTTTCAGGTACTCTACCCAACTACTACAGATTCCAGGCCTTAGGGGGTCAACAAATAAGCATTCACGGGCGACCTCAACGTGGCAAGAGACGCGAGGACCCGCGCCGTCATCAAGATGGAGCAGTGTGGCGGGCACGGCCGCCTGCGGGTACTGGACGAGAGCGGCACTCCGTCCGCTTCGGTGGCCGACGATACGCGTCGCATATTCCGCCGACTGGGTTAGAGTGCTGGACCCAGCACTGGGGTGGAGTGTGTTAGCGACGCAAACGCCTTTAATTATTTAATCTGTGCTTTACAATAAAGGGGCAAAAAAGCAGCGTATATGGTGACAGCATACGTCATACTTTGACAGCCGTTTAAACATACAAACCGACTTTTACGCCAAGTGCCTAAGCGTCACCATATACGTTCCCGTTTTAAGCCGTTTTTAACTAGTAAACCTGTGTTTTATTAAGCCTATATATTAAAATAAATACTACTACTAATAAATGATTCAGCTTTTTTAAATTTCTTGTCTGTATATCTGTTTGTCCGATCTAGCCTCGGGAATGGCTGAACCGATTTTAACGAATCTTTTAGTGGTTGATAGAGGAGGTTATAGAGCAGCATATAAGCTACTTTTGATCTTGTATCCCGCGATAACTGAAAAATTAAGTTTTGGCGGGAAAATCGTAGGAATGTGTGATTCATAGCTAGCTCTCGTTTTATTATCATTTGTTTACTGCATTTGAGAGTTTTATTACTAACAGCCAGTTTCTTCATGTAAAGCTAAAGTAACAGTAAAAGTAGTAAGTAGTAAAGAAGACTTTATTTTTCAGTGAATAAGACCGTCACTTTTGATTTATGACGTTACTTTGACTGTTACTTGCGATGTAGAAACTGACCGTTAGAGTAGAAATCATTTTCTTTACTAATATTATAAAGCTGAAGAGTTTGTTTGTTTGTTTGTTTGGTTGAACGCGCTAATCTCAGGAACTACTGGTCCGATTTGAAAAATTCTTTCAGTGTTAAATAACCCATTTATCGAGAAAGGCTAGATAGAAGCTATTTTATTCCCGTATTCCTACGTAAACGGGAACCACGCGGGTGAAACCACGCGGCGTCAGCTAGTTATTATTATATACGAATATAGATTTGAACAGACAATTTAAATATCATAATCATATTTTTAATAATCATAATGATGATAACTCTACTACTTTACATTCATTTATCGAGGAAGGCTATATTATCCTCGTATTCTTACGGGAACGAAACCACGCGGGTGAAACCGCGCGGCGTCATGTAGTATTTAATATATAGTTCTGTAAAAGTGGACAAGTTAATTGGAGGTTGAGTATGTTTTAATGTCAAGTGATTAATTCGATTTTCTCGGTGGAGTCTATCAGAAGTGTTGGTAAGGTTACCTTTGCCTTACTAAAGCATGACATGTATTTTGTAAAACCGAGTGACGGACAACGACGGGCAATGGATCATATTATTTAACCAATTTCGCCATCATCATAATATTAACCGATGGACATCCACTGCAGGACATAGGCCTTTTGTAGGTACTTCCAAACATCATGATACTGAGCCGCCTGCATCCAGAGAATACCTTCGACTCGCTTGATATCTTCAGTCCACCTGGTGAGAGGTCGGCCAACACTGCGCTTTCTAGTGCGGGGTCGCCATTCCAGCACGTTGTAGTACGTCATAATAAGGCAAATTATTTGATAAAAAAATTATTACGCGATTATTACTGGCTATATGAAAAACAACCTTAATGAAAAAAAAGTGAAAAATTCCCTACCAATAAGAAGTAAATATAAACTGAACAAGAAACTAGGTGCAACAATAAATATAATGCCTCATTATAGTTGCATTATATATTGGTTGTATCCAACGTTAATTGCTACGCAGGACTTACGGCCTGAGATAATGATAATTTAATTGGCTTTGCCGGTTAGTGGCTTAGTTAGATGCCAGAAATTATGGCTTTGTTTTCATGCAAATGAGAGTCCGTTTTCTAAAAGAAAGTTTTTTTCCATAGTCCAATCTATTTAACAAAGTTATCGAAATTGATTTAATCCTACTAATAATATAAACTCAAAAGTTTGTTTGGATGTTTGTAACTCTTTAACGCCGCAACTACTGAAGCGATTTGTCTGAAATTTGGAATGGAAATATATTTTACTCTGGATTAGCACAAAAGCTTCATTTTCATCTCGGAAAAATCGATGGTTCCCACGGGATTTGTGAAAAACTGAATAGTTTCATATATCTGGAAACTGAAATGTTATTTGTTATCTAAATTTAATATTATAAAGGCTGTGGTATTTTAGAGGGTAATCTTTTTTTTTTATTATTTACAAGTTAGCCCTTGACTACCGATTGAGATTTTCTTAATTGGTCCAGGTCTGTCTGGTGGAAGGCTTCGGCCGAAGCTAGTTACCACCCTACCGACAAAGACGTACCGCCTAGCGATTTAGCGTTCCGGTACGAAGTCGCGTAGAAACCTTAAAGGGTGTGGATGTGGGCTAACAAGTTAGCCCGCTTGCATCTTAGATTGCATCATCACTTACCGTCAGGTGAGCTTGTAGTTATGTAATAAAGGGCTAACTTGTAAAGAATACAAAAAAATATCTTCTTTTTAATGATCATTACATCTTGATCTATTTTGTAACCTTTTGGTCCACCGCAACTGCAAGGCACTGCAATAACTCTGTCCCATATTTTCTTAATATCCCGTTCCATATTAATTATTCTTTTTATGTAAATATTATCTACCTATAAGACTTTTAGAAAAAGGCGTCATACCTTAACCCTGTATTTTAAAGATTAGTAAGAAAAATACTATGAAAAAACAAGCAGACGCCCGCGACTTCGTCCGTGTGGAATTCAGTTTTTCACAAATCCTGCGGGAACCATGGATTTTTCCGGGATGACAGTAGCCTTTTGTTAATCCAGAGTAAAATCTATTTTTATTCCAAATTTCAGCCAAATTGCTTCAGTAGTAGTGGCGTAAAAGAATAACAAACATTTATTCTTAAATATACGGAATATACCTACACAAAAAATTGGTACAGTTTCGGAGGAGATTGGTTACAAACTCTGTGACAAAAATTATTTATTATAATACTAGCTAACCCGGCAAACGTTGTTTTGCCTTATTAATTTTGGGGTGGATCACTTTTATCACTTAGGCCTAGTTCAGACTACTTTAGTATTTTAGTCGAGTACGAACGATTTTTGGGCGGTAAATCCAAAAATTGTTCGTACTCGACTAAAATACTAAAGTACTCCGAAATAGGCTTTAGGGGTATGAAAATTTAATAACAATGTATTCTCAGACCTTACAAATATATCAAACTTTATGAAAATCGGTCAAGCAGTCTCGAAGAAGTATGATTACAAAGACACGAATATTTTTTGCAAGTAAGTTAAGAATTATAAATAAATAATCGTTTAATTCGGTTAAACATAAAAAAACGTTATTAATAGAAACGAATAAAGTATTGAAGCATAACGGCAAGATAAACTGTAATGTGCATTTTTAATTAGTAGAAAAAATATACACATTCATTAGTAGATAGTAGATTTATTATCTGTTCAATGTTTTTACTGCCTCGTTGGTCATTTGATCAGTTTTACTTTTTTGTTACTATTTGTACATACACATACAAACTTACTTTACAGGTACTGTATTTATGTAGGTACTTCGCCCGCGTCGAAATCTTCTTTACAAGTGGAACAGCCCTTGGCTTTAACTTTAACTTGGCATTTTGTTATATGTATCTAGTTTTCGATGAAACTCCAACTAGGCTTTTTTGTAGCTTCTTGGACATTTCCGCTAAACGTCATATTTCAACCATTTCACACAAAACTAGTGAGCTGTGATAGCCCAGTGGATATGACCTCTCCGATTCCGGAGGGTGTGGGTTCGGATCCGGTCAGGAGCATGCACCTCCAACTTTTTCATTTGTATGCATTTTAAGAAATTAAATATCACCTGTCTCAAAACGGTGCAGGAAGAACATCGTGAGGAAACCTGTATACCTGAGATTTTTCATAATTCTCTGCGTGTGTGAAGTCTGCCAATCCGCATTAGGCCAGCGTGGTGGACTATTGGCCCAACCCCTCTCATTCTGAAAAGAGACTCGAGCTCAGCAGTGAGCCAAATATGGCTTGTAAAATTATATACAACCTTCCTAATGAATCACTAATGGTGATTCCCCTTTAAAAGTTTTCCAGTTTGTTGCAAACTAACCGAGGATTCGGTTTTATAATTATATTTAGAACTAGCAAACGCGCTGGATATGTCCTCTACTTTCGATTCGGAGGTTCGAATCTGGTCCGGGGCATGCCTACCTCAAACTTTTCAGTAATGTGCATTTCAAGAAATTAAATAAAAAATCATACGTGGTGTATGTCAAAACTTGCACACCTGAGAATTTTCTTAATTCTCCACTTAAACGTCTGCCAATCCGCATCCAGCGTGGTGGACTAACTAGTATATACTAGCATATTCCGAAACTCGCGTGCATCAGTGAGCCGAATACGGGTTGTTAACACGTTCGCTGCGGCACTGATTCTCCTGTACTTTCCTCTGGTGTGGTACGAGGTCAATTGACCTAGTAACTTTTAAAGGAGCTAGATGTACGAGGTCAATTGACCTCGTACCGCAGCGAACGTGTTAAAGATGATTGGAGAAGAAATTTTCTATTTTAAAAGACGCCACTGATTCTACATTGCCAATGTTATTGAATGTATGTTATACCTAAAGAAGCTCTCAAAAAAATCCAGAATGACAAGGAATTTTTAATTACACTCTCGATCAAAACATCAATATTCTCTTTCAGTGCGCTTACAATTGAGAACCACTCTAGTATATTTGCAGACATTCGGTTATTCTTCCCCACTTTCACCCCCACAACTTTAAAACAGCTCAACCGATTTTCATCAAACATATCTAAAAACCCTCGTGCATAAGTCACTTAATACAAAAAAAAAAATTTAAATCGCTTCATCCGTTCGGGAGTTACAGCGCCACAGACAGACTGACAGGCAGACAGACACGTCAAATATTGGATAGAAGCAGGCGTTAAATTGCGGAAGTTCATCATGATTATATAATGAGTTGTTTATTTTGCTATCATCCGCGAAAAGCCGACGAGTCCATACGACAACGTCACCCAGGTCCGACAAAATACTCTCTACGTACGTTTCACCCCGAAACCGGAGCATCCTTAGGAGATGTTGACTCTACAATTGAAACCTACAACTACTTACAACACAACTCTTTTTGCGTCAGGGGTTAAAAAAGGCTCACATTATAACGCATTCTAATTAAAGGTACCATTCAGTATAACCTGTATATTAACGCAGTCGCTCGTGAGATCTCAATCGCGCGATTCCGCGAAGCTCGCGACGTTTTGCACCTTGGGACGCGAAAAAATTGCACCTCACTTGATAAAATTGGTACTTCCTCCTAACATCGACTTGCACATCTGGTGATTAGTGGTTACAGTTTGAAAAAAAAACTGCTAAGATGTCGGCTCACTGTTTTGGTTATTTTTATTCTGTTCTTTCTTAAACTTTGGTACTTTTACTCGTACATATGTTTTCTGTGGTATAGATGAGAGTGCAACGGCAGGGGCTAAACGTAGGATCCCGTGGAGTTTTGCTCATTTTGGGAAGACGCATGGAGGGTTTTTTCAAGAACTGTGGTAGTTACGATGAGAATGCAACGGCAGGGACTGAATAGTCTCATAGGAGACGCCCTTAGAGAGTCGTTCCGTCCTCGTATCTTTATTTCAGCCTTCAGGTCTCATCAGGTGATGATTCTGCTCACGCCCAAACCCCCCGGTGTCGCCGTAGTGGTCCCACATGGAGCCATCGGCACTTACTCAACACGAAAAAAAAAGCGACTGCCGAAGCGGATCCCGTGGAGTTTTGTTCATTTTGGGAAGACGCATAAGGGTTTATTCAAGAAATGCGGTAGTTACGATGAGAGTGCAACGGCAGGGGACTGAACGTAGGATCCCGTGGAGTTTTGTTTATTTTAGGAAGACGCATGGACGGTTTTTCAAGAACTGTGGTAGTGACGATGAGAGTGAACGGCAGAAGACTGAACGTAGGATCCCATGGAGTTTTGTTGATTTCGGGAGGACGCAACGACGGTTTTGACCCAAAATTTAAATTAAAACCAAGCAAAGCTAATTAGTTGCGACTGAAAATCTTTGATAATTTCATTTACTTTTGTTTTTTATTAAAATAATTAGATGTAGTATTTACAATTATTTACACTAACTATTATTATTATACTAAATAACTAAATAATATTTAAATAAATTAACTACATAAACTTATTGAAAAAAGGAACATTTAAAACTATATTATCTAAAGGCTAAAGGTCCTAGAATTCATGCGAATCGATGTTCATTGGTAAAGTGCCCAGAAGGCTGGCAGTATAGCCACGTTGTATGGCAATACTGATTCTCTGACTGAAATATAGGCCAGCGTTCTGGTCACGGGAAGCGTCGATTAATCAGTTTGCGATTTCTTTAAAAAGAAAGCGAGTACTCGAACCCGATGGACCGCATTTTTCGTTTGTTTGCATTATGCATTACATAATTCAATGAAGTAGTGGTAGTAGAAGTGGTGGTAGATGGAGTAGCCGATGCAGTAGCATAAATAACAGTAGTTGTAAGTTTTATGGTAAAAAACCAAAAACTAATCATTCATTATACATGCATACATACATACATTCAGAACATAAACATATTTTAATTCTATGCAATAATAGATAAATGTATTCGAAATTCAAACATAATAGTGAAGTGAAAAACTTATCGATAATTTATTAACATCGATTACATTAACGATTATTGTGACACGTATTACAGGTGCAACACAAAGGCGAAAGGATAGGCTGTTCTAAGACACTGATCGGACACCTATTCAAACCAAATTAGTACGTCACTGGTGACAAATTGTTAGCTAATACCCTTACCCATACCCGAGTGTAGACTGTGCGAAACTCATACCTTATTCACAATTTTCATCAATTTTTATTCGTACGCCAGGTGCTGCTTCAAACAACACGGCGGATAAAAAATGGCGCGTGTATTTAAAATAAAAATATCCGCATTACAATAATGCAATACGTACTCTGCGTACTGTAAAATACGTACTCTGCGTACTGTTTTTTAAAAACATTGTAATGTTTCTTTAGAGGCACTCAGTCGTAATGTTAGAAATATTTTGCAGTGACAAAAAAAAACCTAGTATCTAAGTTATTGACAGTTTCGTTAGTTTAGTAGGTTCTCAACGAAATTGTAGTGTTTTTAGCTCTATTATTTTTGTAAGAACTTAAGAGTGAACATTTAATTGGGTTATCCATTTGGGTATCATTTATCATCTCCTTTACCTTATCCCACATAAGTGGGGTCGGCAAAACTCGTCAACTCGTCATCCCTTTATTATTTTAGATTGATGGAGCATCTCCTCTCTTGTGAATTTCACTGTATTTAATCTACGTAAGTAGCGTCGTGTACGTTTTTCGCAGACAAAACTGCACGTCTATCATTGTACGCATTTAACAGATAAAACAACAAGATGGCGTACCGGAGTCAAATGCGCGCGCATTTCGCATTGAAGTGTCAAAATGACGGCGCATCTGCGGCCGGCGCGTGCGCGCGCGCACGGAATTTATAACCGCTTTGGCGGCAAGCGTAAGGTCACGCTAGCGACTTTTTGTTATGAAATTAAGTGTGTATGGTTTAAGCTTTATTGTGCGTAAAAACTCTTGAGAGTGAAAACCTAAAAGGTTATTAATGTATTACTCATTTTACTTATTTTAAATAATCATCATCATCATTAATAATTCACTAAACGCGAAATGCAGATTTGCAGACTTCAAACTTGTAGACATTAAAAAAAATTAGAAAAGTATTCAATTTCTTAAAATGCACTACTTAAAAATTTAATCGAACCTACGCCGTCCAAATGAGAAAGCAGAGGTTATATCCACTGGGCTAAAGGGTAAAGAATTATCTTAATCAGCTCACAAACTTCTTAGGTTCTTACTGTCTTTTCTATTTTCACAGGAGATGCCCTTCTTTTGCTATCTATGTTCTTCTAGTCATCGTGCTCGACAGATCTGCTAAACCGTTATGGAGCCAACAATATTTATACTCAGTCAGAAAGAAAAGAAAACTTAAATTAACATCTTTGCCATTTTATCCATTTTGTACGATTATTTGTCGTGCGACATAACGCAGGTGCATTTCAAAAATAGTTCCGTTATTATTATTTTTTTCTCATATATTTTTTTAATTATTTTGATGGATCACAGCGAGTATGTGCCCGGACACTAATGGGAAATATTTTTTTTATATTGATGTAAACTGGTAAATAACATCCGCATGGCTGTATAATTAAATGCAGGAATAAATAACTCGATAAAAAAGTTTCCCTTATATTATTTTTTGTATGCACATAAATTGAAACAATATTTTCAGTAGGTACCAAATAATATTGCTATCTATTTAATAATTTTCAAGTTAAATTAAATAAAATATTACTCGAACTCGAATGACATATTTAAACATTCCTTGCGGTAATGAAATATATAAAAAAATGCTCCACAAAATAATCTCACAATATTCCTTTAGTCTGGTATAGATACATTTAATAATTATTTATTCCAGATATAATATATTATATAATATCTAATATAATTATATATATAATAGACATATTATGTTATAGACACCTTGGTCTAAGATAATTTAGTTTCATAGTAAATAGTCTTTTAAATATACAAAACAAAATTACACTTTTAATGTCTTCTTTTTTTCAGTATTTTGAGATTTTTTTTCAAAATGTCGGTTTCTATTTCAACTTCATGCGGTTTTATTAATAAAGCTACTTAAAGCGAACTCTTCGTTTATATAATAATTTAAATTGTGTGATAAAAACCATGTCTGGAAAAAAATATATTTGGAGTTGAGAAACCTCCTCCTTTTTTTGAAGTCGGTTAAAAAAACAAATAAGTATCTGCCAAACGAATTCGCGGTCGTCTGATGGCTTACAATAAAATATCGACAACTGTTTAATCAACGCTAACTAGCCCATGTTACTTCACTATCAAGATAAATATGCGTCAATTAGTAGTTTTAAAGTAAAATATTATATTAATTCACCGCTTCGCGTGCCGTTATTCTTACGTTATAAATATTTTAATCATCCTCTATATTAAGCATAGTTCTTGAAATGTTAATTATGATACGGCTAAATGTCATAAGCGCACAGGCTGTCTTTTTCTCAAAGGATTATTAATACGGCCAATAATTTTGCGTCTTCAATTTGATATCTATATTTAAAAATAACTGTTTTTTTTATAAATTTACTCGATCAGTTGTACAATTACTATTGTATATCTCATGTTATTATTGGAAATTATATTCACGAGGTCAGCAAGAAATTAAAAGAGGTGTAAAAGTTGTGGCGTAGTTTATGTTGACTCAAATTGCTAACCCAAGCAACTTTACAATTATTTTTACGTTACGCCCATTATTTATATTTAATAGAGCGAAATGGTTATTCCTTTTTGCAAATATCGCATTATTCAGCCACAATTATCGATATAAAATGAAAAAATGACCTAGCACATCACTTTTTACGCTCATCTTACACCAACAGCAGTTTTGTGTGAGTGTTGAACTAAAAGATCCTGATTTTTATTCCCTGCACATCATCATCATATCAGCCGATGGACGTCCGCTGCAGAACATAGGCCTTTTGTAGGGACTTCCAAACATCACGATACTGAGCCACCTGCATCCAGCGAATCCCTGCGACTCGCTTGATGTCGTCAGTCCACCTGGTGGGGGGTCGACCACCACTGCGCTTACTAGTGCGGTGTCGCCATTGCAGCACTTTGGGACCCCAACGTCCGGTGGCTCTTCGAACTATGTGCCCCGTCCATTGCCACTTCAGCTTCGCAACTCGTTGAGCTATGTCGGTGACTTTGGTTCTTCTGCGGATCTCTTCATTTCTGATTCGATCACGCAGAGATACTCCTAGCATAGCTCGTTCCACCGCCCGCTGTGTGACTCTGAGCCTTCTTATGAGACCCACAGTTAGTTTCCTAATTCCCTGCACGTGTCATTAGAATTCATTTGTTTTATTATTTTCAAAATTAGACAATTTCCTCATTATTTAAGCCCATTTCATTCCATCATTTATTTTAAGTATCTATAGAATTAATATTTATTATAGTAGCACCATTGGCAACTAAATTTGAAGAGACGTGATAGTCAAGTGAACATGACCTCTGCCTCCAGTTCTGGAAGGCGTAGGTTCGAATCCGGTCCGGGGCATGCACCTCCAACTTCTCAGTTATGTGCATTTTAAGAAATTAAATATCACGTGTCTCAAACGTTGACGGAAAACATCGTGAGGAAACCTGCATACCAGAGAATTTTCTTAATTTAGCAACTGCCATTTGGATCAAGTCCGAGGTTTGAATCTGGCTTTGGTTTATATAGTCATAGTATTTAGTGTATTCATATAAAAAGGTTACGTTGAACGTACCAACCTACTTTATAACAAACATACCTAAAACATTGTAATTTGTAATGTACCTAATTACTTAGCCATTAAACATCGCGTGTTCAACCATTTTACGGTCTAGATTTTTTATATAATTCAACCTGAAAATGCATACAATTAAGCAAATTTATCTGCATTATGTTAGTTCATATGTTTTTTTTCATAGTAATTGACGTAAAAGTATAGCTTCTTACCATCTCATCCATCAAATAAAATAAGTTTATTTCAAATGGGATTTTCAGCACAATTTATAAAGGGAACGCCCGCACTTAAACCTCTTTAATCCGGCCCTCTCGCAAAATCCATTATTAACGGACATCTACTAACTATAACCATGAAAACCATCTTTATTGTGGCATAGTCAAGCTGTTTTCAATATATTGTGACGATTTTTTGCTTTTAAAGGTATTTAATTAAGATATGAGTACTTTTGAAACAATAAGTTACAACCCAAAATCAAAGTCTAAATTTATTTTTGAATACATTTGTTATTGTTTTTGTACATTACGTTTGTACTAATAAAATTACTACACTCCGACCTTTCTACCTTATTTGTGAAAACATCTGAAGAAACCCTACCTATATGTTATTCAAGACTATAATCTATCTAATGGCAAATTCATCAAGTTCTACCATTGTGGCACGATCGAGTAAAATATCCAACCATCCAATATTTTGCGTTTGTTGGGTTGGGATTGGGTAAACTATGAATTTTAATATAACTGACGCATCTAAAAAAAACACAAACACAAGGCTCTGCTCAATCAAATGAAGGTAGACGGCATGCACATTTCCGTAATATTAATATAAATTAACGATTACATAAAATCAGTTTACATAAGAAAAAAAAAATTGCAGTAACAAGAAAAGGAAACATTTTACAAATTTGAATATACTACAAAAATAAAATGGATTTGGTAAAAACAAAAAGTAAAATTAGTTTAGCAAATCTAGTAAAACTAACTTGCGATATGTCCTTGGTGAGTCAATGTGGATATCTATAAACCGACTAAGTGCGTTATATAATTTACATAGCCTAGGCATAGTAGAATAGGCGACAAAACAGTTCTAGTGCGTTCGGTACGAGTAAAGTAATAGCTTTGCGAGGGTACCTACTAGGTGCCCTAAAGTTAATTTTGCTTAGCAGATTTGGTACGTCTATCTTTTACCAATAGAAAATACTAATAGAAAGCCACGTTCTTTACGAGTGTCATAGGCTTAAATCCCTGTATTCCTACCGTTCCCGGAAAATACGGCTGTTTATTTTTATGTATAGGTTTAAAAATAAATGCACCGCATGTAGTTACTGACTTACGCATAAAGAAATGCAAAATTAAGCGTAAACGTATAAGGTCAGAGGTAGATGTCCCGCAAAATGACAGGAAGCCATTCTTTTAACTGCATATTATTATGTACACTATACATTATGAAGAAAATGTGATTGTAATAACATTAGATGTTAAAATAAATGTTGGTTAAAAGTAGCAGTGTTAATAAGAATTTACTTAAAAAGAATTCAGTACCTACTAACATTAATTTATTAGTAACTAGCAGGTGCCCGCGATTTCGCCTGCGTGAAAATCGATGTACACTTTCAACCCCTTCACCCCTATTATTTAAGTATATTTTCGCATATATAATGAATAGTCCACTAATCATTTTACAAAAATAATACTCAAAACATGAACGGCCTGAGGCCGCGCGTTTTACGTGTTTGGATAAAATGCCCAGCCAAAGCCACGGTTGGGCTCCCTGCTACAGTTTCATTGTAAGTATAGATGTAGATTTTTTATTGAGCTTTCTCTAGTCTCAATAACTATAGGCCGATTTCTTTAGGAACTATTATTGGGAAGATACTAGAGAGACTTATTTATTCGGATGTTAGTCAAAATTTAAAGATCGATGACGCGCAGTTTGGTTTTCGTCCCGGTCTCTCAACGGATTCTGCGATTTTTAGTCTCAAGTCTACGATTAACTATTACACGGGTAGAGACACATCGGTCTATGCCTGCTTTTTAGATCTGAGCAGAGCTTTTGACTTAGTAAACTACCAGTTACTATGGCAAAAACTTATGAAGTCTCACGTACCGAGTAAAACCGTAGATCTGTTGAGGTACTGGTATGAGAATCAAAATAATGTTGTAAAATGGGGCGACGCACTCTCTAATGATTTTAGATTAGAGTGTGGCGTGCGTCAAGGTGGGCTGACCTCTCCGGACCTTTTTAGTCTATATGTCAACGACCTGATTGAGGAACTGAGAAGTGCTAAAGTAGGCTGTCATATAGGTACAACTTGTGTAAATAACCTAAGTTATGCTGATGATATGGTACTTCTGAGTCCCTCAATCAGGGGACTTAGGCACTTGCTGAACATCTGTGAGCAGTATGCCAGGGATCACGGTCTCAAATATAATGTGAAAAAGACACAGATAATGATATTTCGGGCAGGTAAAGGTCCGGAAAATGTGCCTTTGGTTCTTTTAGATGGAACTCCCATAGAAAGGGTGAACAAATTCAGGTACTTGGGGCATATTCTAACTGAGGATTTGCGTGATAATGAAGACATAGAGCGTGAACGCAGGGCTTTGGCTGTTCGGTGTAACATGCTCGCTCGCCGGTTTGCGAGGTGCAGTCCTGAAGCGAAGCTGACACTGTTTAGAGCATACTGTCAATGCTTCTACACCAGTCAGCTTTGGGTCAATTGCACCTCAAGGGCACGTAGCAGCATCAGAGTGCAGTATAATAACGCATACCGAATTCTGATGAAACTGCCTAAATACTGTAGTGCATCGGGTATGTTTGCCGACGCCAAAGTACAGGATTATTTCGCGATCATCAGATCGCGAACTGCGGCTTTTTGGTTCCGTCTCCGGAATTCTCGAAATGAAATCCTCAGCGTATGCTCCGAGTGCCCTGAAAACCCTATCCTAAAGTATTGGCTTACCGTGCATCGCGACAGAAACAGGAAATAAAAATGATTGCTCTCCTAGAGAAATGTTGCAACGTACCAAATAGTTTAATATTTATATTATTCGGTTCTTAACTGTAGACTTATTACTTAATTAATTAATTACTTTTGTTTATTATGTATCTGTATATTTTAAATGGGTTTTTAGCCTGAAATAAAGACATATTATTATTATTATTATTATTATTAATACAATAAGGAAATTCAGTTAATATCTAAATATATAAAAGTGAAAGGTCATTCATTCATCACGAAATCTCGAAAACCGCTTGATGTACAAAGGTGAAATATGGCAGGAAGGTAGCTTTCAGTTAGTAGATATCTGCTTAGAACGGATTTTTGGACAGGGCCGGATTAAGGAGATCTAAGGGCGAACGAAGTCGCAAGTATTTAACTATACAAATCATTCCCACGTGGAACAGTGATGAGAATACTGGCCGCTCTGGACAGCCAGGGTGATCCTTTGCGCAATAAATGAGCCAGGCCTTCTGTCACCAGTCGAGGTAACTAGCCGCGGAGAAATAGTTCGGAGAATTTTTTTGGCACTGCGACTCCATAGCCCAAGGGTCTCCCAAGGCAAAAGGAACAATAGGCTGCCTCTTATGTAAACAGTGTTTAAACTTTTATACTTTATTTTGTCCCGTCAATAATAACCAGTAAAAAATTCAATATGAATGAAAAATTATCTATGTAATTTTTTTGCCGCCGAAACACAACACAAGCAAGTGACATCATTCATAGAGATAACAGCGTCATTGGCGTTTGCAGTTAAGTGAAATATCACGTTACCGCAAGCGCCAATCACCAACCGATGCCTTGTAGCGAATGACGTCACAGATTGGCGTTTGCGGTGACGTGATAAAAATACAATTTTGTTTTATAAAAATATTACAATTATGAGATTATTTTCACAAATGAAAATGTGATTAGAGTTTCTAGTCATCTAAACTGCCTATATGCAAAAAATCTTCTTATTTTTGTACAGCAGGCGAGTAGCCTATTTATATGTAACTCTCAGTCAGAGAGATATACTTATGCTAGGTACTTACCGGTTTCTTGATTCACTCTTTCTCTGCTATGACACGATTCTGTGACGGTTCCCCAAAAAAACATGGGGAAATGATTTATAGTACGACAACTCAGTTGGTAAAGCGCTTACAACATAAAAAAAAAATAAAAAAAAATACAACCGACTTCAAAAACATAAAACGTATCAACTAAACTAAAAAAAAAGTGAAAAATAACATCATATTACCTTCTACCTGCTGATCATTTTCAAGGTGGTGCTAAACCGGTGATGTATTAATTCAAAATATTATAAAGATTAAGGTTTTACACATAATGTTCTTTCATGTGGCTCTTTCAGAATTAATACAAAACCGGCTTAGCACCGCCTTCCTCCTTTTTTTGAAGTCGGTTAAAAATCTCTAAACTGTCTCAGCTGTTGCTATTTTAGTACAATTTTATTATCCTCAGGTAACACCTGTCACTAAGTATTAGATCCAGCATCGTTTCGCAAGTATGTTTCCACCATAACATTCATTGACAATTATTAAGGCATTATCATTTAACTACAATGTTGTGAAATTATACTATCTTAATGTCTGTACTTAATATTTATCATTGTCCATAAATTACGGATGCTTAGCCGCGAACAATCAAATATATCTCTAAATACAGAACACATAGAGTACAGAAATATCCATTGTGGCTTTGTCTTTGAACAGAACATATTTTTATTCAAAGAAAAAGCCTGTAAATAATCCTAAAGTGACATTAATCTATAGGCCTATTTACTGCAGAAAGTAGTTGGAATATTTATACAAATAAAAGAGTTATACTTCTGGTTACAATAAGCAGATGGTCTGTTTGAACGTGAGCCTGTTGAACCAGACCTTTTTCTTTTTACAAAAACAGAAAGTTTGTCAGTTGCCGCTCCGCCTCTATGGTCCTCCTCACGATTTCATGAGGGTCGTGACCACCTTCTTCTTTGCCATTAGGATATAATCTTTTTTGTGCTGCACCTCTGAAGCCTTCGTCCTTCCACCTTGCCAGTAACAACTATCTTTTCCAGATTATCTCCATCTTTCCTGGCAATGTGTTCAAAATACTCTAGAAAACGTTTAAGGCAGATGGTAGAGAGTCTTGTTTTAATTTTGAACTTGGCAAGAATAGGTATTTTGACGGCCTCCGTGGCGCAGTGGTATGCGCGGTGGATTTACAAGACGGAGGTCCTGGGTTCGATCCCCTGCTGGGCAGATTAAGATTTTCTTAATTTGTCCAGGTCAGGCTGGTGGGAGGCTTCGGCCGTGGCTAGTTACCACCCTACCAGCAAAGACGTACCTACCGCCAAGCGATTTAGCGTTCCGTGTAGAAACCGAAAGGTGTGTGGATTTTCATCCTCCTCATAACAAGTTAGCCCGATTCCATCTTAGACTGCATCATCACTTACCATCGGGTGAGATTGCAGTCTAGGGGTAACTTGTAAAGAATAAAAAAAAAGGTATGTTGATCCGAAATGCAGTCCATGCAACCCGGAGCATTTTCTCCAACACCACATCTCAAAAGCGTATAATAACTCCACTAAAATTAACTGTAAATTTCGAGGCATTCACGAAATACTTCTCTTGAATATTTCACACTAGCTGACGCCGTGCGGTTTCACCCGCGTGGTTCCCGTTCCCGTAAGAACACGGGGATAATATATAGCTTATAGCCTTCCTCGATAAATTGGCTATCTATCACTGAAAGATTTTTTTAAATCGGACCAGTAGTTCCTGAGATTAGCGCGTTCAATCAATCAAACACCAACAACTCTTCAGCTTTATAATATGAGTACAGATATTACGAGAGTTTATCACATCTACGAGCTTGTCCACTGCACCAGTGGCATCTACGAGTACATCTGGCTCAGACCAATTATTGTATAGGACCTGCCTCGCTAGACGTTACTTTTCTGTCAAAGTATATGATCAACGATCTAATGCGATTATAAAAACTGTCTCTATAGAATCGATGTTAAATAGTTGTAATCGTGTTCGTCGGTTAAAGAGCTCCGTAAAAATACCTTTTTGTGTAGTTGAATTGTGTAAAAAACGGGCAAAAACTTCTAGTTTAGTATAAGATATATACAAAATCTAAGCTCGTTTTACTTAGAAAATGACAGACAATTTTGTTCGTGACTATGAGTGCGATACAGGTCCTTCTATAATTGGTCTGAGACATCTGGTTAACAAGTATTCAGCCAAAAAACAACGGAATTTATTCGATAAAATTTCAATAAAAGCCAAATACACGGTGGACATATATTTGCACAACCGTCAACGGTATAACGTGTAAGTTTTTTGCATTGCCGTTTAAAATTCGCCGCTCGTGCCGTCCACCTGCGCGTTTACAATTATGCGCAATCAATATCTTAATTATATTCATTTTTATCAGTGTGTAGGACGCGAAATGTATACTACCAGTTTGCGTATCTAATGATGAATAGCCGATGGAATGGGCGAAAGGTCATCGGTGGATACGGTTCATTTTACCCTCGACGCGCAAATTTAAATTTTTTTTTTTTTAATTTGGGTGTTTTAATTTGGTGCAGTGGTATGCGCGGTGGATTCACAAGACGGAGGTCTTGAGCCGATTGAGGTTTTCTTAATTAGTCCAGGTCTGGCTGTGGGAGGCTTCAGCCGTGGCTAGTTACCACCCTACCCAGATGTACCGCGATTTAGCGTTCCGGTACGATGCCGTGTTTCTACACAATGTAGATTTTCGTCCACCTCCCAACAAGTTAGCCTGCTTGCATCTAAAATTACATCATCACTTATCATAAGTGAGAATGTAGTAGTATAGATCGCCTTCTACTAGATAGACATTAAGCGAATCCTAAGGAGTCACATAATGCAGGCTGCTCGTCCTGAGTTGGTGTTTTAAAGTTCCTATTAAAGACATAAAGAATAGTCGATGTGAAATGGGATTGCTGAAGGTTAGTTAGGATAGTTAGATGGAGTTCATGTATAAAACCTTGACCGAAAATATAGAATCCCTAGATTAGGGTGCCAAAGTATATACTTTTTGGCGCAGAATTAGTGGGGACATTTTGAGAGCGCGTATTTTTAGGGGTCTTGGCCGACTTAGTAGACCGACGACATCATGTAAGTAGATGCAGGCAGTGTTTTAGAGTTCCTATTAATAGGCCTAAATCCTGCAACGGACAACTGAATAGCCGATGAAAATTTAATGATTAAAAATCAAAATTAAAATTCATTTATTTCAAGTAGGCTCAGTTTACAAGCACTTTTGACACGTCAGTTGACTATTTGTAAAGATTCTACCACCGGTTCGGAAGGCAGGTTCTGCTGAGAAGATACCGGCAAGAAACTCAACAGTTGCTCTTTTGATGATGTGAAAGAGAACCATCATAGTACGAGATCCGGCATAAAAAATATATACCCTCATCTGTTATTTGTTTGATATAAGAAATAAATTATAGAATAGTTTCATATTGACACATTGCAAATAGGTTGCCTAGTTAGATTTCGGCCGACTTGTAATGCATGATTAATTTCTTTTTAAATTTTAATTTATGTATTTTCCTCATTTGGTTAGTTAAACAAATCTTATACTAGTTAAAAAAAATACCAAACAGAATTTTAAACGTCAACGTTGACTGCTTTCATACTGCAACTGTTGGGTGGCCAGATATAAACAGTTGAGTAGTTTTTTATATGACCTCATCAGTTCATCAGTTATTTTGTCGTCTAATATGTCAAATGAAGGCTTATTTTATGCCTCATTTGACTGTATTAGTAACCTTTGATCTAGTTCATGATTTTCTAGGTTTTGTATGAAAAATGTGTCTGGCCAAAATTTAACTAGGTAATCTATTTGCAATATGTCACTATGAATATTATCTATCATTTATTTCTTCTCTGTAATAAATAGCAGATGAGGGTATATATTTTTAATGTCGGTTCTTAGACCATCACCACAGGAAACATATTATGTAGGTACAAACCGTTACTATCTTAATCTAACTCTCTCATTTATTTATTACTTCTTTTTTTTTAAATTTTTAACAATATAAGTTGTAATATTATTAGTTGTATTATTAATAAAGTAATATTCGCTATAAGACCATTGACTGAAACAACTATCGGAACAATAATAGTTGACTCAACATTCCACATGGCGGTAATCTCGTGAGCAAGGTCCAAGTATTTTGATACTTTTTCCTTTTCGGCTTTAACCAGATTATCGTCATGTGGAACAGTAATATCAACAATTATTGCACGACGCACTGACCGATCGACTAGCACTATATCAGGTCTATTGGCTACAATATACCTGTCAGTGATAATCGTTCGGTCGCAGTAGAGCAATGCACTCTATTTTCAAGAACTGACGCTGGGTCGTACCTATAGTAAGGCATCTCAAAATCGATAAGGCCATATTGAAGAGCAAGCTGTTGGTGGATTATCTTGGCTACTTGATTATGTCTGTGCAAGTATTCGCCGTTTGCAAGGTGAGAACACCCGGACACAATATGCCTGAGGGACTCCCCAGGTCCTCGATGACACGCTCGACAGATGTCTAGAATGCCATCTTTCATAATGTGTTTCCGGTAGTTTCTCGTCTTTATAACTTCGTCCATAATTGCACAGACAAAACCCTCGGTTTCCCCAAAGAGGTCACCGAATTGCAACCAAGATACAGATGTTATTTGATCTACATCCGGCCCAGTAAGGGCCTTGTAGAATCGTCCATGCAACTCCCTGCTCTTCCATATTGCCACACGATCTGAGTTACTGATTACTATAGGCTTGCGCCAATTCTCTTTGCCTAGGGATAGCGGGGTAAGTCCCTTATCCACTGCAACGACATCCTGATACATACTCACATTCATCTTGAGAAAATGATCTCTGAGATTGCACACCTCACGATTATGGAGGTTCTTGGCGTTTAAGAAGCCACGTCCTCCACACTTGCGTGGGAGGTACAATCTCTTTACAGATGAATGGGGGTCATCCGGTATGACGTCAGCAGTTTGCGGACTTTACAGTCCAGGGAATCCAGTTCGGTTTGAGTCCACTTTAGAATGCCAAAAGTGTATATGAGTAAGGGCATGACCCAGCTATTGAAGGCACGCACCTTGTTACCGCCTGATAAAAGACTTTTTAGGACTTTTTTCAGGCGGCCAAAGAAGCGTTCCTTCACAACCTGTTTCATATTCCCTGCCTCAATACAAAGTGCTTCTGTCATTCCAAGGTATTTATAGGTCTCGCCTTCAAGGAGTGATCTGAGAATGACAGTTTCTGAAATAACTATATTCTCGGAGCTCACTATCCTTCCTCGCTCTACATTGATGACCGCACACTTGTCTACACCAAATTCCATCCTTATGTCATTGCTAAAGGTTTGAGTAATCTTCAGCAATGACACTACGTCTGTACGCTTTGATGCATACAGTTTGAGGTCATCCATGTAAAGCAAGTGGGATATGAGCTTACCACCCCTGCGAAGGCGAAAGCCTAGCCCTGAATCCCGCAGTAAAGTGCTGAGAGGATTAAGAGCTAGACAAAACCATAGAGGGCTCAAACTATCGCCCTGGAAAATACCTCGCCTAATCCCTATGAGTTCATTCGATTCAGAACACTTAGAAGCGCCTGGGTGACGAAGAACTGTCATCCACTGTCTCATACATGACTCAAGAAAAGAGCATAGTGTTGTATCGACCTTGTAAAACCGCATGACCTCCATGAGCCATGAATGAGGCACTGAATCATAGGCCTTCTTGTAGTCTATCTAAGCAGCCGTGATATTTTTTCTGTTTCGCCGAACCTGTTGGCAAATAGCAGTGTCTATGAGGAGAAGTTCCTTTGTACCACGAGACCGGGCCTTACATCCATTCTGTGTTGGGGCCAAAATATGATTTGCATTTATATGCATCGTTAATTTTGATGACAGAATGGGTGTAAGGAGCTTATAGATGGTGGGTAAGCATGTTATCGGTCGGTAGTTTTTGGGGTCTGTGGTACTTCCAGATTTGTGTAGCAGGAACGTGACACCAGTTGTTAAAAATGCCGGTAGCGATCCAGTGTCAATGGCATTTTGAAATTGCACTGCCAAGATAGAATGGGCGCTACGAAACCATTTTAACCAGAAGTTGTGCAATCCGTCCGGTCCTGGGCATTTCCAGTTTGACGCCGGACGAATTGCACAACTTACATTTTCTGTAGTAATGGATATCGCAATCATTTTTTCCACCATTGCACACTCTCTCTTGACAGTACTCATCCAATCTCCTTCAGTGTGGCCTACGGGGGCCGACCAGATGCTACGCCAGAAATCTGACATAGCATCAGAAGTCGGAGGTTCCCCATCTGTCACACAGACACTGGATCGTTCCCAGTTCCTGTACACTTTCCGTTGGTCACTTTGGAAGATCCTATTCTGATTATACCGGTCTATACGCTCTTTATAACGCCTAATGCGTTGTGCCCATGCATAGACTTTCTGCTTCAAGAAGTCAATGCGTTCGGTGACACAAGCCAAGTACTGGAACGGACTTGTGTCAGTCCCAGCAAAAGCCTGAGTCACAAATCGCATAACTCTAGGGCGATTGTTGCCCTTCTTGAAGCAGATTAGCTTAGCTATGAGAGTTCTAGTCAGTGTGATACGCCTTTCGATTCTGGTCCGCCAAGCTGGTGCTTGACCCGTCCTCTGCGGAGCCGTGCGTGGTTCAGGGAATTTGACACCCGCAATACGACACGCCGCAACGGCTCCACAGAATAGAATCAAATGCGTATCATTTAGGTCCTCAGATGTTACGAGATATTCACCTAAAATCTGATCTAGGACCCCCACTAACGCCATATTTCGTCTATGTACAGGCAAACGAGGCAATTTTGGTCTTAAATTAAGAGACATGTACCTGTATGTCATAATAGAATCCTCCAAAGTTCTCCTCAATTGCTCATAATTCTAGGTACTTACTTGCATATCGATACCATCCTGTAGCACCTCTAGGATGTTGGTTTGCAATGTTTGCTGAGGTAAGCTACAGATGGTATCGATTTGTACTGAAGTAGAGCGCAGTCGTTCAAGGTTAGCTTCATCCAGCAGATGACGTCGCTGGATTGCTCGCACCTGATCCGATAGTCGCTGCGCAGTCACGGTCACTGTTGGCTCAAAAATCTGAAACATAGACAACATCCTTGACCGGTACGCAGTAAGGTTAGTTCCCCCCTCTGTTGCCCCATAGTACGCACGCATGACGCTCTCATTGAGTGGACTAGACCATCGCATGCGGCGCACTATACCACCGGTAGCGGGAGCACTCACTGGAGCCCGCAGCTCCACTTGCCCCAAGCTCTCCGGTAGTATATCGTCGTCGCTCTGCTGCTGGTATTGTTGCTGTTGTTGTTGCCGCCGCCGTGTGGTGACACCCTGATGAGTCCTCCGAACCGGAGTGGGTGTCACATCCCCCGCAGATGTTGGCGGGGTTTTAAATTCCTCCGACGACGACGGCGATGATGACGACGATTCATAGTTCTTGACTTGTGCGCTCGTTCTGCCGCCTCCACGTCGCATGTTTTCTCTTATTTGGGTTCATTGTATTATTCACTTATTATATTGATGATAATTTCTATTTTATTTGAATTATTTATTGTATTTCTTTAAATTATTAAAATTATATTTAGTTGAGTGAAAAAAAACATGACATTCCCGACGGGTGGCAGGTGTCATCTTTGTCATATTTCTATCTTAATTATTTTTACGACTGTTAATTACTTTAATCGAATATATTAACCCATCGATCGTTAAATGGGCCTCGAAGCGTCGCGGAGTTGTCATTGGTTTCGCACATTGAGTACGTCATCACTCGTAACACATTTCTCTTTATTCATGTTGTGGCTTGTGTTTTTAAAAAAATTAAGGGATTAGAATAAAAATAAACAGTAAATATTTTTTCAAGGCCACGTCCACTCAGAGCATGCGCTTGTTACGTACTAACTTAAGATGTGCGTGCACGTCTTTGGGTAATGAAATAAAATTGTGCGTTCTTTAGTATGGAGGGGCCCATCTAACGATTTATATCGATGGTTTAACCTTTGTTCTGTGCGTGAGGATCGCGGAAAGGCGCCTGGAATTTATAATGATAAAATGACAATTGTATTTCAATTGTACAAGCCATCACTATCTTAATTATTTTTACGACTGTTAATTACTTTAATCGAATATATTATACCGTTTAACCCATCGATCGTAGATCGTTAGATGGGCCTCAAAGCGTCGCGGAGTTGTCATTGGTTTCGCACATTGAGTACGTCATCACTCGTAACACATTTCTCTTTATTCATGTTGTGGCTTGTGTTTTTAAAAAAATTAAGGGATTAGAATAAAAATAAACAGTAAATATTTTTTCAAGTCCACGTCCACTCAGAGCATGCGCTTGTTACGTACTAACATAAGATGTGCGTGCACGTCTTTGGGTAATGACATAAAATTGTGCGTTCTTTAGTATGGAGGGCCCATCTAACGATTTATGTCGATGGTTTTACCTTTGTTCTGTGCGTGAGGATCGCGGAAAGGCGCCTGGAATTTATAATGGTAAAATGACAATTGTATTTTTTTATTTCGAGAAATTCCATGCGTAACTTCATTCATAGCACATCTTCATTCAAGTGAACTTAAAGCCCTGACCGGTTCAAAAATGCGTTTCTTACGTAGACAAAGAATTCATAGACAAGTGATTGATAAGTCGAATGATAAATATACAACACACTGAACCACCTTCTAATCAATTAGACTTCGCCCCGCGGTTTACACGCGTAGTTCCCGTTCCGGCAGAATACGGGGATAAATTTAGCCAATGACACTCACAAATAATGTCGCTTTCTAGTGGTAAAAGAATATTCAATATCAGTTCAATAGATCCAGAAATTACCCCCTACAATCTTTACATATTTACGTATTATTGTAAGTTAACTGCAATAAGTTGATGCTGTAATTTTGTGATGTTGTGTGATGTGACTATTTACCGAGAGTCTGCGATAGCCAGACATACCTCATTTAATTTTAATATAAATACTAGGACAATCGAAGATTTGAACTCTTGTATCCTACTCCCAAATCCTACTACTACCCTACCCTACTCTATAGCTACCTTACCATACAGGGGATAAGACTCAACCCCACCCCTACCCTACTCCTACCCTACGCCTACTCTACCCTATCTTACTCATTCTCTCCCCCTACCCTACCCCTACTCTAACCCTACTCTAACCCTACCCTACCCCTACCGTACTCCTAACTTACCCCTTCCCTACCCCTACTTTTCCCCTGCCCTACCCTACTCCTACCCTATCCCTACCTTACTCCTACCATACCCCTACCCTACCACGCGACGGAAGCTTAAAAAATGGAGTATCTTTCCCAACATTTCCCTTCACTGCTCTGCTCCTATTAATTGTAGCGTGATAAAAGTACTCTATAGAATGTCCAGGAGTGTAAAGAATAATTGTACCAAGTTTCGTTAAAATCCGTCGAGTAGTTTTTGTTTCTATAACAAACTAACAGACAGACAGACACACAGACTAAAATTTTACTGATTGCATTTTTGGCATCATAATCGACACTAATCACCCCCTGACACGTATTTTTGGCATCATAATCTATAATTTATTATAAGTATAGATAGATGAGTCAGCTATCCATGATTTGATATGAGTCCATATTGTATTGTATACTAATTGAATTGTATACAAAATTACTCGTAATATTATTTATATAAAATTTGATATTTACCTATGGTAGAAGAAAGGGTTGATGAATATTTAGCTGTCTTAAAATTAAATGAGCGATGTATGGATAACGCAGACCTCGTTCTACAACAAATATCGAATCATCTTGCCTCGTTTTTTTTGCACGCGTTTTTTGTGAGCCCACGCATAAAGTGTGTTTCTTGAGGAGGGTGCGTTAGATGCTTCGTGTTTGTCTATTTACTTCTCTGTCTACGGTTTCATACATCTGTCCATTGATCATAAAAACAGAATTAACAATTGACATATCGTTCTAACTGTTTTACAATTATAGGTATAATTATAGGTTTTAAAAAAAATGCTTTTTTTATATATTTAACATTAAAAGCCGTATAAATATTCGCATACTTCCCCGCACGACTATCTTATCATCACGAGAAATACCACTAAAACATTTATTAATTACACGTTCTCTCTAAACGACTATAAATAAAATTTCAAATTAACATGTAAACCGATGTCCGATGTAAAAAAGTTAAAAAAATTCAAATATAATGTCATCATACACTTGTACAATAGATCAATAAAACAAAGTGACACCCCACAAAGATGCTACTTATCCCAACACAACAACACAATCGTCCCAACTCCGAAAATAGAACTTATTGCAATAAAACGTAATTTATAGCATTATGAGGAATGAGAATTGGAAAAAATATATGTTGTGGACCAAGAGTTAGTGGATAATTTTGCTTGGTTAAAAACATGCTAAAGTGCTTCCATCTTTTACTGCATCTTCGCATCAGAAGAGATTGCAGTCAAGTCATAATTTTTTTTTTCCACTTGGAAACTTTTTTTTTTCATTCTTTACAATCTAGCCCTTGTTTACAATCTCACCTTAGGGTAAGTGACGATGCAATTTATTTAAAAATCTAAGATGGAAGCAGGCTAACTTGATAGAAGGTGGATGAATATCCACACCCCTTTCGGTATCTACACGACATCGTACCGGAACGCTTAATTGCTTGGCGGTACGTCTCTGTCGGTAGGGTAGCTAACCACGGCCAAAGCCTCCCACCAGCCAGACCTGGACCAATTAAGAAAACCTTAATCGGCCCAGCTGGGGATCGAACCCAGGACCTCCGTCATCATCATCATCATTATCAACCAATATTCGGCTCACTGCTGAGCACAAGTATCCTCTCAGAATGAGAGCGGTTAGGCTAATAGTCCACCACAGTGGCACAATGCCGATTGGCAGATATCACACATAAAGACAGAATTGGTTAAAGATAATTGGTTGCAAGTGTTGACGATGTTTGACGATGTTTTTGCTTCACCGTTTGAGATACGTGATATTTAATTTCTTAAAATGCACATAACTGAAAGGTTCGAGGTGCGTGCCCCGGACCGGGCGACTAATCTTCTTTTTTTTTAATTCTGTACTGTAATAGGTATATAATACATGTATCCCCAGTGCCACTAGCTCTTGAATAATATAGTGTGTTTGCAAATATTTTTTATATTTTTGCTTAAAACTTGAGCCATAAATCAAGAGTAGTTGTTGTATGTGTCATATCGGCTAGCAGTTAGCGCGCTGTGTACTCAATTATTAATGTTCTTGGTTTTCTAACTGTGTTGCAGCTAGATTCGGAAAACAGATAATTTGAATAAAAAGATAATATGACATGTAGCAAGAATGAGTGACGATAGATGGACCTCTCGGCTGACGGCATGGACAGGGCCTGTCATCATCATCATCATAATTATCAACCCATATTCGGCTCACTGCTGAGCTCCTCCGGGTCTCCTCTCAGAATGAGAGGGGTTAGGCCTTAGTCTACCACGCTAGCCCAATGCGGATTGGCAGACTTCACATACACAGAGAATTTAGAAAATTTTCTGGTATGCAGGTTTCCTCACGATGTTTTTCCTTCACCGTTTGAGACACGTGATATTTAATTTCTTAAAATGCACACAACTGAAAAGTTGGAGGTGCATGCCCTGGGCCGAATTCGAACCCACACCCTCCGGAATCGGAGGCAGAGGTCATATCCACTGGGCTATCACGGCTCTCTACAAGGCCTGTAGGTGCTACAAAAAGAGGAAGACCAAGAAGTAGATGGGCAGACGACATTGAAAGGATGGCTGGAAAACAGTGGAGGAAAAAAGCCACATATAGAGACTACTGATCATCTCTGGAGGAGGCTTTCACCCTCAAATAGAGGGGTTCACACTAAATTTTTTTAAAACTTTATATATATTAAAGTAACTTACTTGAAAATGTACAATAATTTAAAAATTATAATTTATTTTCGTTTTGTAACAAAATTATAATTTTATTAACCTAATTCTACATATTATCTATAGTAATATTATGAAGAGGAAAACTTTGTTTGTAGGTATGTTCGTTTGTTTGTAATGAATAGGCTCAAAACTACTGAACCAATTTTAAAAATTCTTTCACCATTCAAAAGCTACATTATCATAACATAGGCTTAATTTTATTTAAAATAAAATAGGTTTTTGGGTTTTTCGAACACAAGAGTAAGGTAGGAGTGGAGTAGGGTAAGGGTAGGTAGAGGTTGGGTAGGGTTAGGATAGAGGTAGGTAGGGGTAGGTTAGGGGCAGGATAGGGGTAGTTGAAAGTTTACATCGAGTTTTACGCGGACGAAGTCACGTGCGTCCGCTAGTCTACTATAAGTTTACTATGTATGTATGTATAAGTTTACTTATGTGCGAAATAAAAGGCTTTTTATTTTTATTTTATTTATTTATTATGCCGAGACTAGGAAAACCAATGCAAGTAAGCAAACAGATAACGCATTGAGGTTCGAATTCGCCTGGTGTTTGGAAGTCCTTATTGGCATAAGTCCAGAGGACTTCCATCGCCTGACAATGGTGATGATGATGAACCCGCATCTAAGAGGAATTGACGGACCAATGCTGTCATATCTCATGTGGAATTACATACGTTTGTTTTTTCTAGGGAATATGCCCTGAAAAGTGTTAATCTATTATGAGCTATAGCTTTTCACTTAACATTCGCCGGGTTTTTTTATTATTTATCGCGGTGTACGATTAAAAACACGAGTACCTACTGGAGGGCTATTCTGTAACGATGTGTTTTCTATCTAGCAAGTGCGAATTTTGAAATCACCTGTAACTTTCTAATTCTATGGTATTATATTAAGCGAATTTGAAACTCGAACTTGCGAGCTACACAAAACATCCAGAATAGTTAGAAATCCTCTTGTTGTGTATTCTGTGCTACTATATACTTTTTCATCGGTTTTTCATTCTTTTTTTTCAACAAAATGACAGAATTATCGTTACTTTACTTTTTAAAGTAGTAGGTACATAATTACCCTGCTTACAGGCCATCCTTTAGTTCCGTCAACTATTACTGTACAAAAAATGACCAGATTTTTTGCCGAAATGTCTAAATTAACACACAACCGCAACTCATCCCACTCTTAAGGCGTGTACTACTTTGTACAATTAAATCAATTTAAATGATTACGACTGTCTGTAAAATCTATAACTCATACCATTTTAAATAAAAATGTGGTTGTAATAGTTTGTATTTCTGACCTGCAAAATTAAAATTGATTTCCAAGCCTGCAAAGAAACCATAGCTATAACTATGATCATATAGTACAATTATTAATTCCAGTCAGTAAATGACAAGTCAACTGTCACTGAAATGTCATTTCATACTAATAAAATAACATTTCAGTGACAGTGGATTGGAAATAAATTTGAATAAATAAAATAATAAATAACTATACAGAAACTCCAAAAATGGTAGTGAACACACAACTGGAATTCACAAATAAATACGTATAATTATTTATGTACGCAAATATGATTTTTAAACTATAGCAACGAAGAAGAAATAGAAAGGATAATTAAATTTGCTTGGAACAAAATTTAAAGTATGAGTTATACTTTTTTTAAAGTATGAAATATACTTAAAAAAGACAAGCAAGCTTAGCAAGTTTTTTATTAGAAAGGGTATCCTAAGCTGCTCTAATAGGATCTTATCAAATTTTGCTAGACAGGCAGAACATCACGAGCGGAGAAGGGGATTGTTAATCGATAGTCAAGGAATTCCTTAACCCTTGGTTACAAGTCCTGGACGTCCTGGACTTTCTCTCTACCACGCTATGGACCCGGCACCCGCATGGATTCCTATTCGATTGGATAGATATTCGTCTCCTAGCTATATGTGTAGTCCACTGAAATTCGTATAGCGATTGGTGTGAACTTAGAACTTATCGAAGCGTCGGCCGCTGGGGCGCGATAAATTCTCGCGGGGCTTCCCGCGTAATTACTTAACAAAAAATTCAATGTTCACCTCGCCTTAACAGCTTCGAAGAAAGTAAACGCACAGTGTAATTAGACGCATAACTGCACTTTTACGAGTACAATTATTGTTGTAATGATATTCCTTTTTTTCATTTGACAAAAGCTGATAGATGTATATCGTTGGAGAATGTTCACTATTTTTAAATGTTACGTTAATCTTCGTTTCTCCGTAGAAATAAAAATAGCTCACGAAAGAAATTATTTGATGCATAAGTACATCGTTGAAGAATGATCACTATTTTCAAATGTTAACTTTCTGTATTCGCCGTAGAAAATAAAAAAAATACTTGTGAAAGAATTATATGATTTTCAAGATATAGACAAGACGCTGTGAGGAGGTGAGTGTGCATAAGTCGCGGACCGCATTTTTGAACAATTTTGTACTCAGATAAAATTGAAAATTCTGGACAACCCCCGATGATCATGAAATTATTAATTACACTCTCGATTAATTCATCAATATTCTCTTTCAGTGCGCTTTCTTTTGAGACCCTATTCAAGTATATTTGCAGACATTCGGTTATTCTTCCCCACTGTCAACCCCCACAACTTTTAAACAGTACAACCAATTTTCATCAAACATATCTAAGAAGTGAGAACACTCGTACATAAGTCACCTTTAATAAAAAAAACTAAATTTAAATCGTCCGAGTCTAAAACTAAATTGAAGTGATCCGTGAGCTCACCCTGGAGTCATGCCTGAAAATCAGCACTACAGCTCTCAACTGTAGTATCGAGCTGAGGCAGCGCCCCATTCAGCTGAATCTCTTTATTATATTATTATACTAAGTACAGAGAGAGTAACTTTGTAATTTAAGTAGGTATCTTTAAGTACCTTGTAATCTCTGTTAGTATTAGTTTATAATTTTTTCCTGATTGATTTAATTTGTTTTTTTAGCTGAATAAAGGATTTTATTATTATTTTTATTAAATCGTTTCATTCGTTCGGGAGCTATGGTGCCACAGACAGACAGACAGACACGTCAAACTTATAACACCCTTCTTTTTGCGTCGGGGGTTAAAAATTAATGTCAGAAGGAGAGGGGTAGGGGTGTTTGAGTACTAATATCTATTGGATTCAGTTGAGGGTAACGCCATGGTGTTTGAAAGCCTCCAAAAAAGACCTCATAAACAGAGCCATCTATCAAGTAAGATGATGGTTGAAAAGATGAACAGAACCGCGTGTTAGTGTTAGTCATAAGATGTTTATATTCATACATGGCGGTTGCGTGACGGACGGACAATTTACTTATTTAGTATGATTAGTTTCACGGAACCAAATCCGTCCGGTGGCTTCTTGGCCTTCTATACAAAACTGTGGAGTCGATGTTTTTGATAAACTTTTTGGCGACCTCTTTTGTTAATTGTGTAATGCTGCTTTGTATGCGGAAAGTCCAGGATTCGATAGGGCTCAGTGTATACTTACTGTATAGTATGAACTAAAAATATATTTGCATTAGGTATCCTTCGATAGTTAACTTCTAAAAACTGAATCATTTAATTCATTGTCTACCAAACCTAAAAAAATAAATAAATATAAATTAACAAAGGAAAACCAAAAGTGGTATTTTTATGGGATTTAAGGAGTCCATCAAGACTGCTTGAATCTATATATTAAAAGTGGTCGAATTCTATACATTTATTCGCAAATTGAGATTTTACTATTACTATTTGTAACACCAAACGTTACCGTGCCATAAAGGACGGCAGCGCCATCTAGAATCTATACTTATAAACAAATTCTGTACATTTAGTACATTCTGTACATTGAAGATATATTAAAAATTTTTGTTGGGGGGCATTATATAATCGATACTGAAGCTAAAAATATTTTTTTTTAGATTTTTGACTGTCTGTCTGTGTGTCTGTCCGTGTTTTTGTTATTCGGGCATCACGCTGAAACTACTGAATGAATTCAAATGAAACTTGGCACAGTTTAAGACCTTATTACGGAGAAGGCTATAGGCTTTTTATTGCGAAAATAAAATGAGAAGGTGGTGAAATAAGGGTTGAATGTTTCTATGGAAAGTCCTTAATTTTTAGAGTTAAAGTTTTAAAAAATTGTTCATAAGTCATAACAAACATTCGGTTATTCATCTTTTAAATGGCTCAACCGATTTTCATCAAAACATGTCTAAGAACACTCACACATAAGTCATCTTTAATACAAAAAAAAACTAAATTGAAATCGCTTGAACCGTTCGGGAATTGTGGTTCCACAGACAGACTGATAGACAGACAGACAAATATTATAGGATACTGTTAAGCGCGAGTCGCGAAGCTGAAATGGCAATGGACAGGCCACATAGCTCGAAGAGCCGATGGACGTTGGGGTCCCAAGGTGCTGGAATGGGCGACCGGAAAGCGCAGCGTTAGTCCACCCCCCATTAGGTGGACCGAGGATATCAAGCGGGTTGCAGGGAGCCGCTGGATGCTGGCGGCTCGAGACCGTTGTGCTTGGAGGTCCATGCAAGAGGCATATGTCCAGCAGTGGAGGTCTATCGGTTGCTAAGGTAAGGTTGTTAAGCGATTTTTTTGCATGGAAGTCTCTACGGTCGGCGGTATATTATTAGTACAATATTTTGGACTCATTACGGTGTCAATAGAAGATTAGGGATAAATCCAAAATCGCCCAAAAAAAACGTTAAAGGCCAGCGTATAAGTGCGTTTTTTACTTCTCTCATAGTCCGTACAATTACTGCCGCAAGACAAAATACAATTAGGATAACATTTCAAGTTTGAATTTGTTTAGTTCTAAAGGTGTTCCGTATAAAAAAAGTAAATAAATAAATAAATGTATTCTGGTATAAATAAATAAATGTATTCTCACAAATAATTTATCGGTGAAAGTATTAGGCCGTTATAGTTAAATATGGTGCTTAAACCCACCAAAATGCTCCAATTTCGATTTGTGGGTTTTGAGTGACATTTCACTTTATATTTAACTGTCACTACTAGATGTTATTGAAAATTAGCGGACATTAGTAACTTTAGTTTTTCACAAATCCCTCGGGAACCATGGGTTTATTCGGGATAAAAAGTAGCCTATGTATAAATCTAGACTATGTGTAAATCTAGAATATCTATTCGGTTCAGTAGCCGATGCGTGAAAGAGTAACAAACATTCATACCATCAAAATCATCAGGTTTTCGCAAATCTCGGGAATCCATGGATTTATTTGCGATAAAAAGTAATCTATGTGTTAATCCAGAGTAAAATCTCTTCAGTAGTAGCGGCGTTAAATAGTAATAAACTTCCAAACAAACAAATATCCATACAAACTTTCGCATTTATAATATTAGTAGGAAGTAGGATGTATAATCACAAACTTCCCAACTCCGGGTTGGGAATTTAAACTGATTTTTTTTTAGATGAAGGAAATCTCGTAGCCCGACTCAGGCTTCGAACCCAGGACCATGTAGGAGAAACGACATAAGCTAATCACTAGACCTACGATGCAGTTGGGCTATTATTAATAGATAGTTTTGATTCTATCGCACCACCCACGGATCTCTAAAGCCGACCTGTCGAAAATTTCGACTTGTGATTACAAAAAACCCCAAAATAATAATATGCACCACTTTGATTGACAGTTCTTTGCGGCGCCGGTCTTTGCGGGCGGAAAAAATTTGGACGAGTTCCCGATTAAAATTCGAATTTCGAATCGTATCGAATTAGCCGACGATTATCGGGGAAATTCGTGGCATATGTTCGAATTTTGAATTGCGGTATTTTGAAGACAATTTCGGGGAAGCTTTTTTTTTAAAATTTCAATTGGCTTCGGATTCGAGGATACCTAACTACCTACCTATTTGCAATTATTTATTGGTTTCATTTAATTCATAATTATAATTGAATTGTTAGGTTTGTGATGTTTAAATTTACAACCCTTAAAAGGTTATCTGCCGCAGGTAGTTGCAAGTTTCCTTTGTCACATGAAAAAGCTTTATAGTTTATGCCCACGACACTGATCCAATGCCTAAAAGCCTCAATAGCTCAACGATAAAGGGATCAGGCTAATGACGAGAGGTTATGGGTTCGAACCCCGATAAACTATTGTTGTACCCATTCATAATTCAGTGGAATATTCGCCATATTGAATATATTGTAGAGTTTGATTTTTGTTTGATTGAACGCGCTAATCTCAGAAACTACTGGTCCGATTTGAAAAATTCTTTCAGTGTTAGATAGCCTATTTATAAAAGAAGGCTGTAGGCTATATATTATTCCCGTACCCTTACGGAAACGAGAACCACGCGGGTGAAACCGTGTGGCGTCAGCTAGTCACAAATATATTCTATTTATAAAAAATGCTTTTGTGTTTTTGGTGATTTATAAAAATTTAAACAATGAGTTGATGATAAAATTTGTAACGATCATTATGCGATGATAATAAGTAGGACCGAGTGCTATCCAATGTACAAAGATGGTTGTTTGTTTATTATTTTTGGACCTTAATTTACCATAATCGGTGTATGAATACTACAATTGACGGCCTCCGTGGCGCAGTGGCATGAGCGATGGATTTACAAGACGGTGGTCCTGGGTTCGATCCCCAGCTGGGTCGATTGAGGTCTTCTTTGCTCCAGGTCTGGCTGATGGGAGGCTTCGGCCGTAGTTACCACCCTACCGACAAAGACGTACCGCCAAGCGATTTATTAGCGTTCCGGTACGATGTCGTTTAAAACCGAAAGGAGTGTGGATTTCATACTGCTCCTAACAATTCAGCCCGCTTCCATCTTAGATTGCATCACAACTTCAACTAACTTGTAAATATAAAAAAAAACATTGAAATAACAATTTACATAATATAATAAGGGGTGTTAAGAATCTGTCGACTAGGTGGACTGACGACATCAAGCGAGTCGCAGGGATTCGCTGGATGCAGGCGGCTCAGGATCGTGATGTTTGGAAGTCCTCACAAAAGGCATATGTCCTGCAGTGGACGTCTATCGGCTGATATGGTGATGATGAAGTATTTCTACATCTCAACCTAGGACTTGATCACAGAACCTCATAATAATTATGTTGTTGTGCTTGTTAAGCAATTTCATATGCCTTGCTTATTGAAGTAGTTCACAAATCTACCGATAGATGTCGCTACTATTATGAAACTTCATGATAATAAAATATATGATTTATATTGGAATTAATTATAATAAAGCGTTAATTCTGCCCATATTTTTTTATTTTTTATTGATTTAAAAATAAAATAATACCTACACGAAAATCTTTTAATAAAGCGCTAAATTGCGCTTGGATGGTTGCGCAATTTTTCATGGAATACCTAATATTTATAATTTTATGATAACAATTAAGTATTATTAATAAATTCATACGAGCCATAATAGCCCATTAGATATGATCTCTGCCTCCGATTCCGGAGGGTGTGGGTTCTAATCCGGTCCGGGCCATGCACCTCCAACTTTTCAGTTAAGCATTTTAAGAAATTATACATCACGTGTCTCAAGCGGAAAAGGAAAATCATCAATTTCTTAATTCTCTGCGTGTGTGAAGTCTGCCAATCCGCATTGGGCCAGCGTTGTGGGCTATTGGCCTCAATCTGAAAGGAAACTCGAGCTCAACAGTGAGCCGCATATGGGTTGATAATGATGATGATGATGATAAATTCATACCCAAATACTGCAAATAGGTACATATCGTCCGTGCGATAATATTCTAGAGGTGGATTAGATTACCTATAGGATATATTGGTCACTAGGTAAGTATATCATAGTAGATACAAAACCTACTTGTAGAAGTGGCGATGCAGTCTAAAATAATATCACACTAACTTAGGAGGATTAGGGGTTACTTAATAACAGTATCTATTGGTGATTTAGCTTTACTGGTAGGATGGCGACGTACCAAGGCCGAAGCCAATAGGCCATTACGGCCTTACAAATTATAAAATCCTAAATTAACCTGAACTGAGATTCAAACCTAAGGCCTATCCGTAAATCAAATTATTAGCAATTGGGCTAGAGAAGGTCTGAACAAGAAGGAAGGTTAAATAGGTATAATTTTAACTTCATTAAATTGAGCAATGACCTTACAAGGTTTTTAATAGGGACCTAAATAAGCCATAAGGTCATAACCACAAAAAAGTCAAATATTTAAACTCCTTTGTTTGATCGCCTTGAGAGCTAACCAACGCTAACTATATCAGTTATAATTATTAATATTACTAACGCGACATGTTAACCGTAAAACAAAATTAAACACTTTTTATGAACACTTGTTATTAGGTAGGTACCTACCTTTAAAAATTTTATTACGTTAAGTGTGGTACAAGTTACAAGCGATCGATTCTGCTGATTCTGTTAAGATTACAGGTAGGTAGTAACCATCGAATCCAACTCGGTTGGGCAGCGTTCGGAAAACTCCACGATAACTTTTCGTGCGAAATTCCTCAGTGCCTGAAGACGAAAGTCTTCGAATAGTGCGTGTTGCCAGTGACGACTTACGGATCCGAAATCTAGTTGCTAACTGTGGCCCTCAAAAAGACTCAAAGTCACCCAGCGGGCGACGGAGCGAGCTATGCTTGGGGTTTCTCTGCGTGATCGAATCAGAAATGAGGAGATCCGCAGAAGAACCAAAGTCACTGATATAAATCAGCGAGTCACAAAGCTGAAGTGGTAATGGACAGGTCACATAGTTCGAAGAGCTGATGGACGTTGGGGTCCCAAGGTGCTGGAATACCATACTGGAAAGCGCAGTGTTGGTCGACCCCCCACTAGGTGGACTAAGGACATAAAACGTTTTGCAGGAAGCCGCTGAATGCTTGCGGCTTGAGACTGTTTTGTTGTCCATGCAAGAGGTCTATGTCTAGCAGTGGACGTCCATCGACTGTTAATGATGATGATGATGATGAGTAAGTAGTGGAAAGTAAAATATGTGTGTGTTTAATGACTCTACTACCAGTTTAGTAGATTAGTAATAGCAGAGCTATAAGCAAGGGCTTTCTGGGAAACTACTATAATCATGCTTATTTTTGACGTAAGCTTCACCGCCATATTCAAGTCTGATAGATATGGTTACTGACATAAAAAGAGGTCTTATGTTAGTTGACACATGGTTTAGCACTAACGGCTCGGATCCCCACCGACTAATTGCTGTACCCCTACGTCTTAATAGTATTTACAGTTAACTGGAGGGGTAGGGGAATATTGGTTATTTATTTATAGGCAATATCTATCTAATATTTATTTCAAAAATAAAAATGTGAAACCTGACGACGCCGTTACGTTTGCCAGGTTCTGTCTTCAGATCATGTTGATAGAACGGTTAGATAATCATGATTTTCGACAATTCCTTTATAAACTTTCGAATTTTGGGGTTAGACCAAAAGTAAATGTTTACACAAAAATGTATATTATTTAAGAGTAAAATGAAAGCTGTAGTGTTTGCACACACTCTCTGGGTGATCGGTTGATCACTCGGCTTATCACATCCAGTTGGATGAACACTGTATCTACTTAGTACCCCGTGGTACGTACTGCTGTAGCAAGTGCAACTCCCTTTCTTGTCCGAGGCTTGTATTTATAGACTCATCTATTGACAGTCTAGGCTGTTGACATGTACGACAATAGCTAAAGATAAACTTGCTACTAGCTGATACACTTAGTAGTTAGCAGCACTTAAGAGTGTGCAATATGTAATTTGGTGGTTACAAATGGTTCTGGATCTCAGATTCTGGAAAAGTTAGGAGCCTGATATTTAGGTAAATGATATTTCAAAGTGTTACCTTCGTTATGACTATACAAAATACACAATTTGTAAAACTTTTCTCGATAGTTTATTTTTTTGAAATATACATGTTTTGCTCACATTTTGCTTTCAATCTCAGGAAAAGCAAACTTATTTTCTTAAATTTTTGTTTTGTTTAGAAAATTAGGTATATATCTTGAACATTTTGTTTTTCGTTATGTTGTTTAATTTACTTGCAATTAGGAAAAAATGGTTTTGGCGCTCACGTCATAAAATTTGCGTCGCGCGTCAATCGCTCCGTGCTTTTCACTCACGTGAAAGTCATAATTCGGCGTCTCGCTTGCGCTTCGAATTTCATCCATATCGTACCGATGCGCGCTCTAGTAGCAAGTAGCCTAGTTCTCCAAATCGCTCCCGCCTGCAACTCGCGCCGCGGTCACAATCAAAGCGGGTAGATGTTCCGACGCGTGATTTTCGGCAATTCCTTTATGATTTACGCGGCGATGTCACCGGGGCGGCGGGAGGCGTATAAATCACAGGTTATTGTCGACCGCGGCGACGCCTGTACCTTTGTGACGGTTTGTATACGGTGACAAGTTGCCACTTTACAGACAAACTAAAGGAAACTTTAGGCTTGTGAGAGGCTTCGGCCGTGGCTAGTTACCACTCTACCGACAAAGACGCACTGCCTAGTGATTAAGCGTTCCGGTGCGATGTCGTGTAGAAACCGAAAGGGGTGTGGATTTTCATCCTCCTCCTAACAAGTTATCCCGCTTCCATCTTAGGGCCTTATCATACTGTTAACATGCACATATTGTATGTGTACAGTACATTCAGTAACAAAATGGATTCTGGCGAGGAAACACTGCTGTTTTATTTATTAATGTATTAAAAAAAACCGATTTCTGGTTAAAAAACTATTGTTTATATTGTTTGTATTTTTCTTTCCAAATCAACAAATCATCGCAGATTAATTTTTCGTCGACCAGTGAATATTTTTAGTTCTTTCTAGTTATGATGATGGTCCTAAGATTTGAAAGATCGTGAATTTTGCTCATGATTACTAGATCGTACATAGTAAAACCGTAAAAACGCTCGGAATCCGCTAGTGTGATAGCTTTGTTAGTTTGCATTATCACTTACCATCAGGTGAGATTGTAGTCAAGGGCTAACTGGTAAACAATAAAAAAAAAAGCTTAAGAACTTATATCCTAATAAGACACCCGTGCTTCGAAGAGCACGGTAAGCCGTCCCGTTAGTCACTGACGATCAAGTAAGCTCACATGCCGGCAGCGCTAACGGCTTGACAGCCGATAAAAGTGATCGTGTAATGATCGCGATCGGCATGATGCACATCGATCAGTTTTATTAATTGTTATGCCGTTAGTGCTGCATACATGTGATCTTACTTGATCGTCATTGGCTGACAAAAAACTGATCGTGTGTTGTTCGCGATGTGCATGACATCATGCCGTTCGCGACCAACACACGATCAGTTTTTTTCGGTCGTCAAGCCGTTAGCGCTGCATGTGGGCTTATCTGATGGTCAGTGACTAGCATCATACATAACATCTGGGGTGTGATTCCGCTATTTTATGCTCGTCGATGTAATAATCGCCTATAAAAAGTTTTATTACAATTTTAGGTAATAACTATAAGATTATCAGACTTCAAACGTATGTTTGTTTTTAAATTATAATGCTATCAATTCAGGAATCATATAAATCACAAATCAAATCTAAGGTGATTTGATTTGTGATATTTGATACTTGAAGCCGCCAACCCAAATTGAAGCAACGTGGTGGGTCTAAGTTCCAAATAATGATAAATTTTATTAATTACAGTTTTTCGACGGTCTCCGTGGGGCAGTGGTATGCGCGGTGAATTTACAAGACGGAGGTCCTAGGTTCGATCCCTGCCGTCTAGCGATTTAGCGTTCCGGCACAGAAAACATTAGTTAAAGTTAGCCTTTGACTACAATCTCACCTGATGGTAAGTGATGATGCAGTCTAAGATAGAGCCGGGCTAACTTGTTAGGAGGAGGATGAAAATCCACACCCCTTTCGGTTTTTACACGGCATCGTACCGGAACGCTAAGTCACTTGGCGGTACGTCTTTGCCGGTAACTAGCCACGGCCGAAGCCTCCCACCAGCCAAAAATCTATAAGTTTGTTGTGGGCTCTTATTGGAGCAAGGCGCATTTGGAACCTTCGTAACTTTATTTTAAATTATCGCCTTTAGGTACCTAAAACTATAAAAACATAACCTAATTTTGAATTTAAAAATTTCTATTCGAGCAGCTATGTCACTAAGCTATGCTACTCGAATTTTGACTAAAATATCTATCTAAGTACTATCCATGTTACTTTCCTATTATTTTATTATGAATGTAGAATAATTTATCTGATGTCCGTCCGCTCCGACGGCCGAGGGGAAAATGCGAAAACTCTCCCTTACTGGCAGCCATGTTGTGACGTCACCCACACCGACGGGGGCGGATTTAGGGGCGTTTTTTTTTATTTATTTTTTATATTTATTTAATTGTTTGAAGGTTACAATTAAATACCACTGCTATAATATATTTTTTATTATGCAATAAATAATAATAATTTAAGTAGGTTAATTATTTTATTTGGTTCTTATCCTTAATTTTAATGAACAAAAATATAGCTACTTTAAAAGCGGTTTGAAGGCGGTGCCAAGCCAGTGATGTTTTAATTAAATACGTTTAAACTACAACATTTATGTGGTTATTCCAGAAACAGCTTTAATTAAAACACGACACTGGCTTGGCACCGCCTTCAAACTGATCAGAAGGTAGCACATAGGTAGGATGTGTTTTTTTGCTTTTTAGTTAAAGTTATTTTTTGAGTTGGAAGTCGGTTGAATTTTTTTTATTAAAATTTTTATTTTTTTATTTTTAGTGTTAGCATACCCACTGCGTGTGTACAGTCACAACCTATCTAAGTGGAAAGTTCTTATCAATACAAAATTATTAAGTCCAAACACAAGGTAGCTACTGTGAGCCGTCGAGGAGTTCTCTTCACTGTGCTTCGTCTTCATCACCAGACCCTTAATACAGCCGCAATCCATCTAAGTGGAAAGTTCTCATCAATACAAATTTATCAAGTCCAAACACAAGGTAGCTACTGTGAACCGTCGAGGAGTTCTCTTCACTGTCCCTCGTCTTCATCACCAGACCCTTAATACAGTCACAATCCTTCTAGGTGGAAAGTTCTCATCAATACAAATTTATCAAGTCCAAACACAAGGTAGCTACTGTGAACCGTCGAGGAGTTCTCTTCACTGTCCCTCGTCTTCATCATCAGACCCTTAATACAGTCACAATCCATCTAGGTGGTAAGTTCTCATCAATACAAATTTATCAAGTCCAAACACAAGGTAGCTACTGTGAACCGTCGAGGAGTTCTCTTCACTGTCCCTCGTCTTCATCACCAGACCCTTAATACAGTCACAACCCATATAGGTGGAAAGTACTCATCAATACAAATTAATCAAGCCCAAACAAAAGGTGAGTGCTGTAAATCCTTGACGAGTTCCATCGTCTGGGTTTCGGCTCCATCATCAGACCAACTCCAAACCTTCATAAAGTTGTAGTGGTTTAAAATACCTTATGGAAACACTAACAAACGTACTAGCTGTCTGTACAACTTTCGAAAGTTCCCCTCAATTTATCCAGGATGCCATCATCAGATCCTGACATGAAAAAAATGGGACCACCCTGGAAGTAAACCCTACAAAACAAAAAAAGAATTTTCAAAATCGGTCCATAATTGACGGAATTATCGCTGGACATACATAAAAAAAAAAAAAAAAAAAAAAAAAAAAAAAAAAACATACATACAGCCGAACGTAGAACCTCCTCCTTTTTGGAAGTCGGTTAAAAATATAGCTACTTTAAAAGCGACAGTGAATTTACTGCAGTAGGTTAGTTAGTTAAGTCAAAATCGAATTTAAATGTGTCTAAAAACTACCTACCTACTATATTTACACCTACTATTCATTAAATCTAGTTGGATGTCAATCAAAATAAAAATATGCGTATTTAATAGGTGCCTACTCGTATGTTTAGTTTATAAATATACCTACTTAGTTTAACATCAAGTAGGTATTACCTACTAGATTATTTAATTCATTTTATTATGAAACACGGCTAAAACTCACGTGATACAACGTCGGAGTCCGAATAGTTTCAAACCCATACGGAGCCCTTAGTCATGATCTGGTTCTTACAACGCGACACGATCCAAACCAGATTCAAATCAGTTTGGATCGTGTCGCGTTGCCAGCTCATGATTTAACCATGGGGGTGTTTTTAACCATGGTCTAAACTTATGCATTAGCAGTTCTATAATTGTTTGGGGGGTCTTGTTAGGTATAGTAAACCTTTCTTATAAACTTCTTTTGTATTTTTTGAAGCTGTAATTAGTAACTTATGTCCTGAACTCGTATTAAAACTATAACGTATAATTACAAATTCCGTAAATTAAAGTAGGTACATACAAACAAAAATCAAAACTCTATAAATGTAATGAAACAAAATTCTTATTAAATAAAACCCCCAATGATATTCTATCTCACGTCAACACTGGCATTTCGGAAGCCAAATAGAAGCGATACGATTTACTTTCAATAAGGAGAAAAAAAGTCACAAAAGAAATCGAAGTGTACTGAAAAATAAAAACGTGAAGTACGGCCCCGTGTGCGCTTTGATGACGCCGGGGGGCGCTGCGATTGGTTGGCCTTTGGTGATGGGCGTGGTCTGTACAAGCCCCGCCCATCTCAGCTAAGGCCTTTGTAAGAACTTGGCCACACGGTTCTCGGCGCTTGGCGAATGCGCCGCGCGTCGCATCCATACCGAATAAAAAAAAACACGCGGTCAAAAAATACAAAGAAAAACCGACCAAAGACAATATAGAACTTAACAGTGATGAGTGAACATTAGTGATTATAGAAATCGGTGGTTGTTTAGTGACCTCTGGTGAAAGAACCTGAAATCAGTGTTGTACCCATTGACTGAAAGGAACAATAGTGATGTGCGATATTTAGTTTTATTTCTGTTTTCGTTCAATTCAAACCAGTTTCTTCCATTGAATTTCCGATTTAACGCTCAAGTCATCTTCCAAAAAAATCACCTTAAAATTAAAAAAAGTGTAGATGTCTAAAGGTAAAATTAAAATATTTTCATAATAAAACTATTTATCTAATTTAAAATGAATCTGAAAATACTAATAAATATACTTATTTAGAAAAAACTAACAATAACAAAATAAATTACCTACTTATGTTTTTAATTTATGATTTTAATATAATTACCTAACTATATTTCAAACCAATGTGCTGAAAGAGTAAAAACCAAATTACGTAATTAAAAATAATTTAAAAAACAGTAGATTAATGCGTTGTAGGTACCGGCGGATGTAATAATTATTAACGGATCAATAATTCTTAAAACAAAGATAAAATCGAGGTCAAATGCAATCCACTTTGCAAATTTACATTCAAAAGTTACAGATAATTACCTATAGGTAGGTAAATAGGTAAACTGTTTTATTTATTTATTCAAGGAAATATTGAAGTAACACCTGATAAATATACCTAAATAAAAAGAGCCTTATTGTCCTTTAGGACAAAGGCCTTCTCCAAACTTTTCCACAATTCTTGACTTCCAGATTTTGCCCAATTGCCCAATAGTCTTATTTCGTCCGCCCATCTCTGCTTCGGCCTTCCATTTCCTTTGCATATGACTTCTATACCATTGCATGAAGGTATTGCTCCATTTTTCTGTGCCTCTGACTATGTAGCCTAAATATATATAAGTAATTGTTGAATATACTAAAGTAAGTGAAGTAAGTAATAAAACTGAATATATCAGTTGAAAATTTATGATAATTTTCTTAACGACTCTACAATTAAAATAAATAAATTATGAATAAATAATATCGAGGAAATTGAAAGTAATATTAATAAAACATGATCTTAATGTTTCCTTATTATTAAGAAAAATAATTAAATTAAAATATAATTAGATATTTTCATTTAATGCAACATAAAATAAATAGAGAACTGCAGTATTAGTAAATAAATTATTTTAATTGAATCAACACATTTTTTAAAAATAAAACGGCAAAAAATAATTTAAGTCACTGAAAACAATAATAACAAGAATCATATCATTAATCGCTAAATTTATTTTTTTATTTAAAATTTAGATTTAATTATTCTTTTTATTCTTAGTCTTAATTTATTTTAATTTAATTTATGTGAAAATTGCAATATGTAGGTATTTTTAATCGCTTAAAACGAAACAGTGATACAATTTTTCGAATTTTAAAATTAAAATAAAACTCGCATCATCGTTATCAACCCATATTCGGCTCACTGCTGAGCTCGAGTCTCCTCTAAGAATGAGAGGGGTTAGGCCAATAGTCCACGCTGGCCCAATGCGGATTGGCAGACTTCACATACGCAGAGAATTAAAAAAATTCTCTGGTATGCAGGTTTCCTCACGATGTTTTTCCTTCATCGTTTGAGACACTGGCATAATGGCAAGAAAAACGAAATTGCAACTTTGTCTAATAAAAGTGCGGATAATACTTAATTGCAACGAATATCATAGATAGAGAAGTTTTTAACTATTCGCCTCGGTTTTGTAGTCTTTACATGGTCAGGAAACTTTTTATAATCTAATGACTCTACCAACGTTGTTCTGCCATATTTATTTCATACAAACACACTAAAATCGTCATTCACATATTGGAGGTAGGACGTTAAAAATAGTTTACGATATATTTCCAGATCTACTAAATAAAAAAAAAAACGTGATAATCGGTCAAGCCGTTTCGGATGAATTTGGTTACAAACACGAAAAAAAAATATATAAATATATTTATTTCAAAAATTATTACGGAACTAAATAGATTATTGCCTGTAGTATCCACACTGCAGGTAGGATTTCCATGTGATTTTTTCCATAGTATTAAAGGATAATTAAAAAAAAAACGTTTAATTGTAACTAAGTTACTAATTATTGCGGAATAGATCGATTGTTGCAAACTCATTTCTCGGATTCATAAAGTAGCAGAGACAATTATCTCCGAAGGTTCATAACGGCTTCCCGTTTCAGTGATAGTTCTGTAGTTATAACCCGTGCACATTAACTTGACACCTGGCTAACAAACACAGTACAAACATAATTCGAACCAGCAGGCTAATTCACTATCTTTGACGTATTGCTAGTTGAAATAATATGAAATTGAGATTCTATGTAACAAATGTCATCCGATACTGGTGAATATCATACAGTATGTACAGTGTAAACTTCATGTAAGCGTCGACATCACTTAGCTTTGATTAGTTTAGCTTGCTTTCCATACAATGATATTCTCTATATAGCGTTACACCCATTCTCTATAACGACAATTAAGTAGAAAATCACTGTGTATTGACGAAAAAGTTTTACGCATACATTTTTCTTCTTTCCACATAACGACCACTTTAAATAACGCTATAAAATGTACAGTTCCTTCTGTATCGTTAGACTTATGTAGTTTCCACTGTATATGTATGACATTTTATCAATTGATTTGATGTTTATTTTAATATGTTGACTATATGAAGCAAAATAATTAATAGGCCAGCTGGTGTCAAGCTGATCCGCACGAGCTGTAGTTGCCAACGATACAGTTATGCGTGCTGCATGCGTGCTCACAACGCGTTATAAATACAACATTTCTATTGCTAAACAATTAATTGTATACAGCGATACATAAATGTAACAATTTGGAAATTAAAACATTATATTATTAGTATCAATGTATCTGGCGTTTTTCAACTGGCTCTGTTACAAATGCAACAAGACTTTTGTTGTATTTGTAATTGAATATTACTCATATTCGCGATGATAATTTATTTCATGGAATTAAAACGCCTACAGTCTTCCAGCTGCTTGCACCAGTCGTGGTGGAAAGCTAGACTAAAGTAGAAGCTTTAACAGTTCATACAATTTGCGTTACAAGCACAACAAAGATGTTTTTGGTAATTTGACAAATGTTACATAATTTGGTGGTTTTAAATACTGAATAATGCCTCTGGCTTTCTAGTAGCAATTTTAGGATTAAATTAGTATCTCCAATTATTTATTTAGAGTAAATAAATTAACAAACCCAGCGTTACAAATGCAACATGCATTTATTGTAATCAAACTGTTTTCATTGGCAGTGAATTCGACGGTCCGGTCATCAAGGTCTTCGTATATCTACTCGCAGAAATTCCAATCAACGAAAATCAAGATCCCATAAGATTTTATTTCGTGGTCTCATGAGAAGATATAATTAAAATTTTGACGGTCTCTAAATAATATTGAATGAAAGTGCCTCTGAACATTATTTATGCGAAGTTGCAATAACAAGCGTTAAAAACACACACAAAACAATGTTTTTGTTAAACTTGTTCTGATGACAATTTACTAAATCTTTATACAATATTGAGTGAAAGTGCCTCCGAACGTTATTCAATCAAAATTTCAACAACAATGTTGTTGTTAAACTGGCTTCGATGACAATTTAATCTCATAACTTTGAGTGAACGTGCCGTAAAATTTCCAGTTGCAACAACAATTGTTACAAACGCAACAATGTTGTTGCTAAACTGTCGTCAATGATACACCCTGTGGTCCGGTGATTGTGGCACGGTGTCGCCTAACGTTTCGTTGTACGCGGGGCCGCCCGCCGTCAAAATAGCCACTGAGTCGAAGCTGCCAGGGTGCGGCTGGGGCGGGCAGGGCTACGCACTGGACAGCTGCGTGGACACCAGCCTGCTTCGGCCGCCGCAGCCGCCGGCCAGCCAGCTAGGCACCGTGTACGCCACCAAGCGACGACGGCGGAATGGAAAGAGGTATGCTCATTATATTTATACATAGATATAGATCCCGGCAAGTAAGTTGAACTTAAATTGACGCTTTGACAGTTGTCTGCGGAGGTATAATAAGCGAAGTTTTAAACGCGTGTGTGGTTGGTAGTTAATAGATATAATAAAGGCCGGCCATAAATGGACCGCTCTTGTAGTCAGAGTCAATAGCTTGAAACTTTAAGTTGTAACTGCTGGAGCGTAAGTCTGTAGTTCACTATCAAGTCGCAGCTTAAAGCAGTTCAAGCTGTTCGTGTATGCCCGACCTAAGATGTCAAATAATTGAATATTTTGTATGTGATAATGGCGTCAATGTTGCTATGGTTACTCGTAAGTACATCGCTAACACCCATAAATACTACGCGTAGGTCAACTTATAGGCCACGGCTTATACTTTCCTAATGTTATTTATATACTAAAAGCCTGGTAGTCCATAACTTTTAAAAAAAATGAGAATGGAAAAGAATTCCGATGGTGAAATTAATATCTTAAAACGAAGCTGTGTTATTACCTACTACTAGTTTATATAAAATTAGTAAGATTTTAAATAATTAGCTATATCTACTTAACCACAAAAATAAGAAGTAAACGCTGTCTATAATGTAGTTTAGTATTCCATGTTATGTGTACTTGATAATGAAGACATATTGAGTTAAAAAAGTGGGTATTTTATATGCATTTTCCAATTTCATTGCTAAGCGGAAAAATATCAAGCAACAGCGTAATAGATAATTATCGTAATAAAAGTCGAGAATCGTAACAAATCGATTAATGACTACAATAATATTATGAACACATAGAAAATTTAACGCAACCGGCTTTATTGTTGTTGCCAAAAAACTGTGATGTTACACGAATTTCTTGTTTATGTGTCACGAAATATGGTTTAGAATAATTTTGTGTAACGCTAACTTTTTATTTGGTAATTTTTGTGTAGAGATATTTAAAGTCACTGGAAGTGTCATAATTGTCGTCAAAAAATTGCTGCTTTTCTTTGAAAAAAATGCGTTTTCCTACTTACTTATCACTTGCTCCTATTTCCTACTTACAATTAACAATGTACTAAATAAATAATTTCAGTAATTTTTACTGGCTAACAGATTAAAAGTGTTATAAGTGAAAAAAATCTTGCTTGTCTTAAATATCCAATAAATTCCGAATCTTTCGATAAACTAATCATAATCTCTCAATAAACTAATCATAATAATATCTAGATTCTACGAAAAAATGTCTAAAGTTCTAATTTGGACGAATATGGAAATCCTAGGTAAAGTATCCAGTCATAAATCTTTCTCAATATAATTACAAGTGCTAATTATTTTTAAACTTTTTATTTCCTTTTCCATTCTTTTAATTTATAGGTATATTATTATTACCTACCTAAATCTTTCGAAATTCCAGTAGGCATAGTTAGCCTGTTTGCTATAACTATGGTTTGACTTCAGTTATCTATCTATTAAAATGTAAATTTGTACCTATTTAAATATGTAAATGAAGTGAATTACACAATACATGTGCATTCAATGATTTATATCTAACTCTATACTAGTAGATACTAAAAGAATGACTGATTGGATCGCCAATTAAATCTTTCATCTCCATTTTAACACCGACCAATTAAAATCCACTAAAAATGCATCAACATCATTTCAACAAGGAAGATCTAGAGAACTTACATCTTCAAATCAAAGAGCATATCGAATGGTGCGTTCAAAAATTAGTCGTGGCCTATTACATCGATTCGATTAGTAATTTATGGGGTGAATAATCGACGTCGTATCGATACAGTTAAATCGATTCGCGCCGTGAATGTGACGAGTGATAATCGAATAATCGGCTAACGGATTTCAATTGGCATTTCGAACGGTTTCGGATTTTTGCATCGGTTTTCCATAAGGAAGTGTTTTATGGAAGTGCTAATTAATTAATAGCTCAAGATTAAATATTTCCTTTATTTTTATTGTAATTCTTTTCAGCTATTGTTTTCTGTATTAGTAAACAAACGGCTTTTCTATATTTTTATTTCTGGGAAATGCATTTTGCATTACATGATACCTGCAGTCGACATATGTTCAAAAAAAAACAAAATTCATTTATTTCAAGTAGGCTCAGTTTACAAGTAGTTTTGAAACGTCAGTTGACTATTTGTAAATATTCCACCACCGGTTCGGAAGGCAGGTTCTGCTAAGAAGAACCGGCAGGAAACTCAACAGTTGATCTTTTTTTTAAAATAAAATCATACAGTATTATAATTTACAATTATTGATAACAACATTACAATTACTTATAGTTTTACTTCCTGTGTGAAGGTGGAAGTTGATCCAATGGCCTCCAAGTACCTTAATCATTAAGGAGACGTGTCATACATATATGGTTTTAGGTGTAAATCAAAAGGCTACGTAGGTAGGTAAGGCTAGGTAGAAGTTTTCAAGAGAAATATTAACCAATAATTCAGAAAATGATCAACCGCTCTATATAATATGCATTGGATTAACATGGTAGGTCTAAGTTCCATATCCTCTCCATCACATGTCATCATCATCATCATCATAATCATCATCATCATCATCATCAACATATCAGCCGATGGACGTCCACTGCAGGACATAGGCCTTTTGTAGGGACTTCCAAACATCACGATACTGAGCCACCTGCATCCAGCGATTGATGTCCTCAGTCCACCTGGTGGGGGGTCGACCAACACTGCGCTTACTAGTGCGGGATCGCCATTTCAGTACCTTGGGATCCCAACGTCCATCGGCTCTTCGAACTATGTGCCCCGCCCATTGCCATTTCAGCTTCGCAACTCGTTGAGCTATGTCGGTGACTTTGGTTCTTCTGCGGATCTCCTCATTTCTGATTCGATCACGCAGAGATACTCCTAACATAGCTCGTTCCATCGCTCGCTCTGTATCATGACTCCATCACATGTGGGCCGTTGAAAATGATGATGATGATTAACAAGGAAAAATTTACAATTTTGTACTGACAATGCCGATTAGGTATATGAAAATATATAGTTCGTAAAAGGACTCTGTGAGGAAAGGAACTCTGTGAGGTCAACTATTTTATTCATAAAATTAAGTAGGTAGGTACTTACAGAGTGACAAAATAAACAAATGCAATAATAAGCCGGATTATAGCCGAGTTATGTGTGTACTCGCCTCACCTGCTGCAGATGCTACGCCGCGCTGTTTGAACCCTACGCGCAGGGCCATGGACTCCGAAATAAAGCGATACGTCCCACGGGCCACGGCTCTGTAGCACTAGCGATATAATAGGCGTATTGCATAGAATACAAATGCCCGATTTCTACATAAATATAATTTCAAAATTTTCAAGAATGCTTTTTTAGGTGTAATCTATTATGTAATTGGTATCATAATTTCTATGCTTAGTAGTTTGGGCTGACGTCAGTGAATCGGTAAATAATAATTGTATGTTTGTCCTTCGACCATAATAAATTCATTTTACTTACGTCGTCGTTGTCACGAAAATCTAGTAATTTTAACCATGTATATACGAAATAATTCATTATTTATTCAGTGCCTTAAGAATAAAGATTTATTGTTCAGTGATTAATTCTATTGGCCTTGCAGTTGCACATTGATGTTATAAATTGAATGCGTACTTGCAACTACAAGCGCACCGCTTGTGGTATTAAAAAAGCCATGGCCCAAGGTTTATAACAAAGCGTAGATTTCGCTATTTAACTATAATAATGCTATAAAATTACTAACATTGAAATATTGCAGTGTTTATTGTGTCACATTGAATATAAAGCAATTTATTATTTTATCGAACCTAGTATGTCGTATTGACAGAGCCGTATTTAACCTATTGTGGGCCCTGGGCACTAATGTACACATATTAGCACGATACCTGCGATATTCAGACAAACCTCATTTAAGAAGACTGAAAGTTTTAAAATTTCGGAGTATGAATTGTTATGGAAGGATAGGGGTAGGGTAAGGAAAGGGTTAGGGTAGGGTAGGGGTAGGGCTAGGGAATAAGTAAGTGCACATAAGTCAAAGCGAAGCTTCACTGCGCTCGCTAGTATATTTATAAGTAGCTATCGGTGATTGGTTCATCATTTCACATACACTAGAGGGTAGTGGGCATTTGCCCAGTGAAGAAGCTTATATATATAATAATTAGTATTTATAATTATATGCGTGATCGAATCAGAAATGAGGAGATCCGCAGACGAACCAAAGTTACCGACATCGCTCAGCGAGTCGCGAAGCTGAAGTGGCAATGGGCAATTGGGCAGGCCACATAATTCGAAGAGCCGATGGACGTTGGGGTCCCAAGGTGCTGGAATGGCGACCCCGCACCGGAAAGCGCAGTGTTGGTTGACCCCTCACTAGGTGGACCGAAGTCATCAAGCGGGTTGCAGGGAGCCGCTGGATGCTGGCGGCTCGAGACCGTTTTGTTTGGAAGTCCATGCAAGAGGCCTATGTCCAGCAGTGGACGTCCATCGGCTGACAATGATGATGATGATGATTTATAATTAAGTATTAGTTATTATGAGTGATTCATATATAAATTACAATTGTTATTTGCTTAGTGTATGATATCTACCAAGGGTTGTCATACGACACTGGATGACATTTGGTATATAGAATCTCGATTTCGAATATGTCATCTAACATACGTCAAAGTAAGTGAAGTAGTCTGCTGAACTATCTATTTATGTAAACAAATTGATTTAGTTTATGCATAGGACTGTATCATTATTAAAGTATGTATTTAATCGAAACAACACTTAATTTATGCAAAATTTTAAAGTAGACACGTTCCCACTAATTGTAAGACATTAGTAGGTAACAAAATACTACCATATATTAATATTCCCATATATTATGAGATCTTTGCATATTATATAAGAGTATGTAGATAGCATCTATACTAATATTATAAAGCTGAAGAGCATGTTTGTTTGTTTGAGCGCGCTAATCTCAGGAACTACTGGCCCTGATTTGAAACATTGAACATCAAATCAATTAACAAAATGTCATCAGCATACTGTATGATATCCACCAGTAAGCATCGGATGACAGTTACTAATCTCAATTTCGTATGTCAACTAGCTTCTGTCATATTAGCCTGCAGATCATATTAACCGGTACTGGACTAGCGTAGTGGTTCTAAGCTCAATCCCCTCTCCTATAACAATGGGCCCTTATAGGAAAGGGGGGAAATAGTCAGATAATGAACATTAACATTTTGAAAGTCGATAGAAATACACAACTCGGATAGAGGTCGCCATTGACGGTCAATTATTCTCACGTTTCTGAAAAGCATACGGCAGTACCCACGCGGCATAGTATACAAGTCATGTACCCAGTGACCAACACACGATCAATGATCGTGGGTGCTACAGACACGTGAGAATAATTGACCGTTAGTGGCTAGCATAAGGTTCACAATAACGAAGCGCATTCTTGCTCCGACCCGTCGGAGCGTGACCATGCCATAGCTGCGGAGAAACTGCGCATACATACGACGTGTGCTGGCCTATAACATCATTAACAACCCATATTTGGCTCACTGTTGAGCACGAGTCTCCTCTTAATGAGAGGGAGGCTAATAGTCTACCATGCTTGCCCAATGCGGATTAGCCGTCTTGCACTGCAGAGAAACTGCGCATACATACGACGTGTGCTGGCCTATAACATCATTAACAACCCATATTTGGCTCACTGTTGAGCACGAGTGTCCTCTCAGAATGAGAGGGAGGCTAATAGTCAAAGAGGCACCACTCTGCGGATTGGCAGACTTTACACACATAGAGAATTGAGAAAATTCTCAGGTACCTTTGCAAGTTTCCTTACGATGTTGTTCCTTCACCGTTTTGGATACATGCGATATTTAATTTCTTGCTTAAGTGAAAAGTTTAATTTCCGGACCGGATTCGAACCTACGCAGGGGTGTGCATAAGGTTGTAGATCAGGGTATGCGCTAGTAAGACATTGTAACCAAACTGGGAAAATGTGCACTGGTCAGGCATTATTACAACATTTGTTAGAGTATGCAGTGCTTTAATGCCTGCATGAAGTGCATACCACTGGGCCTCCGAATCGAAGACAGAGATCATATCATCTGGGCAATCATGGCTAACCTTTATTTTAGATATCCTATTTCCGGAAGACGGCTTGATATTGATTGTAGTGGTAAGCTGTAAGCAGACATATATGTGTGTAACTGAGGAAGAGCTATCATTCGATATTATAGTGCGGGGTCGCCATTCCAGCACCTTGGAATCCCAACGTCCATCGGTTCTTCGAACTATGTACCCCGCCCATTACCACTTCAGCTTCGCGACACGTTGAGCTATGTCGGTGATTCTGATTCTTCTGCGGATCTCCTCATTTCTGATTTAATCACGCAGAGATACTCCTAACATAGCTCGTTTTATCGCTGTGTTTGTTTTATAAAATAAATAATTATCCTGTATGAAAATTAATATCAGCTGTCTGTGTGTGATTGCTAAGCAACGTTTTTCGGTAAACGGGTATCTATATCACACAGCTCCCGTGTGGCATTTTATAATTTAATAATACGTTTCTGTTATGCTAACGTTCCTTTAGTTACACACAGTTTACATACTCCATTTGACGGCCTCCGTGGCGCAGTGGTATGCGCGGTGGATTTACAAGACGGAGGTCCTGGGTTCGATCCCTGGCCCATTGAGGTTTTCTTAATTGGTTCAGGTCTGGCTGGTGGGAGCCTTCTGCCGTGGCTAGTTACCACCCTACCGACAAAGACGTACCGCCAAGCGATTTAGCGTTCCGGTACGATGTCGTGTAGAAAGGATAGGGGTGTGGATTTTCATCCTCCTCCTAACAAGTTAACCTGCTTCCATCTTAGATTTCAACATCAGGTGAGATTGTAATCAAGGGCTAACTTGTATAGAATTAAAAAAAAATTAAAGTCAATCAGTCTTCCGAAAATAGAATAACTATAGTATTATTTTGACAAATGCCACAATAACAGACTGTTTGTATGTCCGTAACTAATGAACATGTTTGTCAAGTGTCAAACTAATGAAGGTGTCAAATCTAAAAAAAATTACACTAAATGTCATACGGCCCTTAGTGTCGTATAATTGAAGAAAAATAAACAAAATGGCCTAAAAGCCTATAAAGGCCAGACATCCTTCAATTAAAAAAAAACCGAAGTATTATCAGACCATGCCTCTACTATAGGTAAGTATGGTATGTAACTATGAAGTTTGGATTGTTGTGGCTTTGGGAGGTAGATTTTAAATATATAGAACCACAATTTTGTATGTATAGAAACGTATTTTGATGTGATTGTTTCTTATCAAGGGGAGGACCGTTTCGTTACGTAACGTGTTACGCAAACACTCGGTTTAGTTTCCCTTTCTCTCACGCATACGGTAGCAGGTTTAAGAGTGTGCAATAAGTAATTTGGTGGTTACAAATGGTTCTGGATCTCAGATTCTGGAAAAGTTAGGAGCCTGATATTTGGGTAAATGATATTTCAAACTGTTAGCTTCGTTATGACTATACAAAATACACAATTTGTAAAACTTTTCTCGATAGTTTATTTTTTTTTTTGAAAAATACATGTTTTGCTCACATTTTGCTTTCAATCTCAGGAAAAGCAAACTTATTTTCTTAAATTTATGTTTTGTATACAAAATTAGGTATATATCTTGAACATGGCCATTTTGTTTTTCGTTATGTTATTTAATTTACTTGCGTCATAAAATTTGCGTCGCGCGTCAATCGCTCCGTGCTTTTCACTCACGTGAAAGTCATAATTCAGCGTCTCGCTTGCGCTTCGAATTTTATCCATATCGTACGATGCTGCGCGCTCTTAAGTTACCACTTCTGTCGAGCATCTCGAGACGTGCCCATTTTTGGGTTTGTCATGGGGTTGTCGCTTTTAACTATCTAAATTTAAGAATCGAGGAGTTGTCTTTGACCCTTCGATCCTTTAATTTAGATCTTTATTAGAGTTTTTTTAATACTTGCCACAAAGCTAAGTGACTGGCGCGTTGGGACATATTTTTTATATTATGCCGAGAGAAATGCTAAAGCTAATTCAGAGATTCAACCGTGCTAGTAAAAATACTTGAACGTTACAATGTCTGGACCCTCAATCATACTACTTCTCAACCACCACGGAAAAAACTCTATAACTGGCTTACCTATCGTACTAACCTATGGTAGGAGCATGAGCTGACAAACTTTCAGCTTTTATAAAATAAGGTAGGTCTGGCTATCGCAGGCCCTCGTTCTATTAAACTTATTGTTTGTTTAAAAGAAAAACAGATAATTGCAGAAAATTCTTTTATTTATTTAGAAAGAAACGGCCCTTAGTGTTAATGTCATACCTATTGAAAGAAAATTAGCGAAATAATTTTTTTTATCTTACTTGTTATTGTTGAAGGAAAAAGCTGATAACATACAAGAAATTAATTGAAAAATTCCTTCAGAACAACGACATTATATTGTACCTACGGCAGAAGGTTTTTTTTCATTATTTTTTTTTTAATATTTACAAATTAGCCTTTGACTACAATCTCACCTGATGGTAAGAGATGATGCAGTCTAAGATGGAAGCGGGGTAATTTGTTAGGAGAAGGATGAAAATCCACACCCCTTTTGGTTTCTACACGACATCGTACCGGAACGCTAAATTGCTTGGCGATTTGTACGTCTTTGTCGGTTTTTCTGTAAAAACAACTACACAGGACTCAAAGCAGAGTCATTATGACTCTTAGCCAAACAAGCTAACCGTTTTTTTTCACTTTACTCTCATATTTTTACACAAAAGAATAGTATTAGTAAAACTTTTATGAAACTTCCCTAGTGATGTAAAAAGAACCCGTTTGTTAAGTAAGTAGATCAAAACTAGATAGATAATAATGGGAATTTTAATTATCTGTCAAACGTGTAATTGGATTCGTTTTAAAAAAAAACATAAGGTGCAAAGAAACTTTGCAAAACAGTATCGGAAATGTTGACGTGGTTTTTCATAAGCCATCCTTTTAAGTTAATAAAGGTGTTTTCGAGTTAATTATAAAACTGTTGATCTTTTAATTAAAGTAAAAAAGAGTGCAGTATGTACGTATTGACTGGGACGAAAATAAAGCAATTATCCAAAAGTTGCTTCGACTGGTATGCGCGGTGGATTTACAAGACGGAGATCCTTAGTTCGATCCCCGGCTGGGCCGATTGAGGTATTTTTAATTGCACCAGGTCTGGCTGGTGGAAGGCTTCGGCCGTGGCTATTTACCACCCTACCAACAAAGACGTACCGCCAAGCGATTTAGCGTTCAGGTACGTTGTGCAGAAACCAAAAGGGGTGTGGATTTTCATCTTAAGCTTAGCTTACTTAATCAGTGAATTTTGAATTTTAATCAGATTTACGTAATCATGCAGTAAGCCCAAATTGCATAGGACTAGCGTGTCAGGTCAAAGCTCCATATCCACTCTTCTTTTAGGCGGGAGGCCGGTAGGCTTAAATAGGCTGATAATGATGAAAAAAAACATTGCAAGCGCAATAATAAACGCCAATATAACGCCAATCATAAACTGTGACGTCATTCGCTACAAGGCATCGGTTTGTGATTGGCGCTTGCGGTGACGTGATGTATCACATCACTGCAAACGCCAATCACGCTGTTATCTCTATGAATGACGTCACTTGCTAATGTGTTGTGTTTCGGCGGCAAACATTTTACGTAGATATTTTTTACTCATAAAATAATTTCATAATTCAGTTTAAACGGTTCAGTTTTTGACGGCCTACGTGGCGCAGTGGTATGCGCGGTGGATTTACAAAACGGAGGTTCTGGGTTCGATCCCCGGCTGGGCAGATTGAGATTTTCTTAATTTGTCCAGGTCTGGCTGGTGGGAGGCTTCGGCCGTGGCATTACCCTACCGACAAAGACGAAAATCGACAAAGAAACCGAAAGGAGTGTGGATTTTCATCCTCCTCCTAACAAGTTAGCCCGCTTCCATCTTAGACTGTATCATCACTTACCATCAGGTGAGATTGTAGTAAAAAAAACACTGTTTGCAAAAGAGGCAAGTAGCCTATTGCAACCTGCAACACCCACACTTACGCGAGAGATTAAAAATAGTTTCCTACACGTCGAAGCTACGCGTGTGTGCATAAATTTTGCGGTTTCGTGAGCACCGCTCCGCTTAATTATCGCGGTCACCGCTCATCGGCTCTCGTTACGTCATTAACCATGGTTGCGTTAACCATAGACAACCGCAACCGTAACCGTTACAGTAACCAATTGTATTTCAATATGATGGAAATGTGGAAATAAAATCCGACTTTTAGATTCAATGCCTACCAATTTGACTATTTACGGAAAAACACCGGTTTTTCGCTTAGTTCATCACCATCTTTAACAACCTTCAAGTTTCGGCTCACTAGTCTCCTCTCAGAATGAGAGGGTTATCCAGGTTTTCTCACGATGTTTTTCTGTCACAGTTTGAGACGCGTGATAATTAATTTCAAAATGCGCAAAACTGAAAGGTTGGAGGTGAGGTGCCTCGGATCGTATTCAAACTGCCCTCTGAATCGAAGGCAAAGGTCATTATTATTCGCTTAGTTAGGAAGTAGAATATTAGTCTCTTTTCTTTTTACGGTTCAGGACGTACGTAGTACGAAAATGGAACCCTTATTTATATTAAATAGTCTCGCGCTTCACCACGATGTCTCCTGATGTTTAGCCCATGTAGTTTCGGAATACTAGGTCCTGAGTTCGCACCTTGGGCGGGCTATGAGATAATGAGTTCTCTTCAAAGAAATTTTGAGTTAAAATTCTCAATCCGGAGCTAGGAAGTTGGTGGTGACACACGCACCCCCCCGGCCTTGCAGAGCACGATAAGCCGTCCCAGTCATTCTCAATAACATCTGATAAACGTTATCACCCTTAGCCCACCAACCCGCATTGAAACAGCGTGGTGGGTCTCAGCTCCGTATCCGAGGCTATAGGAAAGGTTCTATAGCTTGGTAAATTCGTATATAGTTCGTAACACTCCCGATGGTCCGGGGAGGGGGGGGGGATATCACTTCCAGCATCTGCCCCACGCGCACGACTTCACACCCGCGCAGTCCTTCGCTCGCCGTCGCCCGCATATGATGGGAGTGTCAACATGGGCCGTTAAAATATGCTGGTAATGATGAGACTTCACGGTATTCTTAGCAAAGTTTATACAAGTAGAGACATGTCGGCATCACTTTTGATCTTGTTAGCATAATCGCCATGCTGGTCACGTGCGCGCGCGCCGCTGCAAAAACTGATGCCTCGTTCAGACGGAGGAAGCTTGTAGGCGTGCGATTGCCTGTCCAATTCTGGTGCCCTAGTACTTGTGCCTTGTAGATTCTTCCGCGTAGACACCATTGTCATAGGAATATTGGGGTGAAAAGTAGTGACACTAATATTATAAATGTGAAAGTATGTGTGCAAGTGTGTGCGTTAGTGTGTGTGCCTAAGTGTGTATGTGTAGGAACTTCCAAACATCACGACACTGAGCCACCTGCATCCAGCGAATCCCTGCGACTCGCTTGATGTCGTCAGTCCACCTGGTGGGGGGTCGACCAACACTGCGCTTACTAGTGCGGGGTCCCCAACGTCCCCCGTGTCCCGCAAAGTTGCCACTTTATCTTCGCAACTTGTTGAGCTATGTCGGTGACTTTGGTTCTTCTGCGGATCTCCTCATTTCTGATTCGATCACGCAGAGATACTCCTAACATAGCTCGTTCCATCGCCCGCTGTGTGACTGTGAGCCTTCTTATGAGGCGCATAGTTAGCGACCAAGTCTAACCATAGGTCATCACTGGCAACACGCATTTTTTCTATATTACTATAGTATTTTGTTTCCTTTTTAACCCAAGTTTCATAAACATATGCTAAGGCTGTACGTTTAATCATAAATAATTATGCTTTATCAGTCTCTATATCATTATACGAACAAATGCACCGTATCTTGTTTATGCCCATGTACTAGGGATCCAGTCAGTTTAAACATTATGTTTTTTGTGCCTCTATGTTTAACGTTTATTATGGTCATACTTATGACATGTTTGATGCAAATTTTATAACTTGATTAGTTTATGGAGCCCTTGAAAGGCGTTATGTCTATTTTTTGTTTGTTATGCGTTTGTGTTTGAATGTATTATGGTAATTTTTTTGATGTAAAATAAGGATTGTTATACATTCTAGCTAGAATGTTACAATGTTGTAAATATAGTAGATTCAGAGCCTGTCATAGCTAGATCTTCGTTGTCTTATAAAAGCTGTAATGTCAGTTCATGCTCCTATCTTATAAGTATGTTAGGAAAGTATCGATATTTTACTGTAGTGGGTTTGAAAGTCAGCAGGTTTCAAGGGTCAAGGCCAAGTATAATGAGTATTTTTTATATTTTCCTCGTCTTATATGAGAAATTATATCCCCAATCGACAGTTATTTATCTTAATGAAAATCCTGTGAAAAACACCGAACAATTTTCAAGAATTTCTAGCAAAGAGCAATTGTCGACTTTTTTCAGCAGAGCTTGTCTTCCGAACCGTGTAAGAGCTTTTTTTAGACAAATAGTCAAACTTAACGTGTCCAAAGTCCTTGTGAACTAAGCCTACTTGGAATAAAAAAATTGGTTGCCACGAAGTTGAGTTTTTGATAATAATAATAATTAATATGTACATCATTTCCTAAGATATTTTACAGAAAATATGATTTATAATTGGAGCTAGACTATTGTTTATAACTGTGTTTTTGAATTGTTTATGTTCGGGTCTGAAATTTTTGCACATTTTTCTGGAGGGTATGACAAATAAGCACATAGACACAACGCAGCTGCTCTAATCTTCTTTATTTGGAAAAACCACTAGATATAAACAGTCGATTACTTTTTAAGTTACGCTTGAACATACTAGTTAATTAATTAAATAAATGAATGAAAATAAGACTTTAAATCATTTCTTTTGGCTAATAATGTAAAAAAAAAAATTGTGTAAAATTATTCAAAAACGAACAAATTAAAGTCGAATTAAAAATGGTTCAAGTAAGAATTGCGTTCAAACGAAGCATAAAAACGCATCTGCCTCAAATTATTTTCGCCACGGTCTTAAAAATCTTTGAGCGGTAATTTTTCGTTTAACTTATAAATGGGGGTAGTTTTTAATTATGCTGTAATCGGTGGACAGTGGCTCATTACAGGCGGTTGTGGCGCACCTTGTAACGTTTTAGATTATAATTTTAGTTCATTACTTTCCTTATGCAATTTTAATGAGCTTGCATGGTTGCTATATTATCCTGGTACTTTTATTTGAATATGGGCTTTTTTTGAAAAAAGAATATCATAATAAGTTCATCGGCTGATATGATGATGAAAAACGATTGCTGGCAAGTTCATTGATGACACTCCCATGATATGCGGGCGACTGGGGGAAAGACTGTGCGGGCGTGAAATTGTGCGTGCGGAGAAGTGAGCATCAATCGTGGGTTTTTCATTCATCTCTACACGCCCCCCGGCCCGCGCGGACCATCGGGAGTGTTACGAACGAAGTTGCCAAGCTATAATGTTACGAATCATACATACTCTTCTGGAGTTTTTGGACTTTTAGACCTACCACACTGCAGCAATACGGGTTGATGGGCTGAATAATATGAAAACCACTAGTTAGCCCGCTATCTTAGACTGCATCGTAACAGTCCAGTTAAGTAGCGATAAATGACGATAACATGTCTAAAGCTAACAAGTCGTTTATAAATAAAAAACTTATTACACATTGGCATATACATGTATCGCCATGATGACATGTCCATGGCATGATTAAATGACGCTGTCACAGTTGTCATTTAGAAATATACAACAAGAAATATAGCATTTTAAGTATACGAGTCTTGTAGCGTGAACCAGAAAACGTTAGTGTTTTTTCGAACTGACTACGAGGAAATAGGTGCATTATATTAATTACTACATAACGGTATTTACGGTAGTATGACGTAATAGGATATACAGGGTGATTCGGTCTTTAGTGCGGATATTTTTTTTCGTGGTTCTGTATCATTAATAGAATATAAATCTACAAACAGTTCGATACATTTTATGTAATTTTTTTTTTTAATTTATGTCTCTAAAATAACAAAATAATGTACATATTATTACTAAACAAGATATATTCAGCTTAAAAGTGATCTGGTGACGTTCTTTAGGTATCAAACGAAAATAAAATAAACGCACAATAGGGTGACCCTAAAATTCTGTTCAAAAGTAAATAACTTTAGCTAACGATAATTTTGTTATTTTTGAGTTAAAAAAAAAAAGAAAAAATACGTGATCATTAAATTTTGTTTATGTACAAAATATAAAAATATCCGCACTAAAAAAATTTTCTTCCTGTAGTGCGTGTATTTGGCGTATTTTTACTCGACAGTAACGAAACCAAAATCCAACCATCTCTTCTTTAAGAGGAGATGGACAAAGAAGAGATGGTTGGATTGTGTGAAAGAGGACATGTGTGTAAAAGGAGTGGATGATGAGTTGACGAGTAATAGAAACGAATGGAAAAGATTGACATATTTTTCCGACCCCACTTAAGTGGGATAAGGGTAAGGAGATGATGAGTAACGAAACCAAAAAGAAGGGTTATTATTTTAGCAGTATATAGGTATGTTTCACTCTAGGGCTTAATCTGCAAAGCCGCTTCTGGAAAATGGACTTTCTATCATGCCCAAGTAATATAGATGAAGTAAAGAAAATGGCGGCAAATATATTCAAATTACATTACGATGAGCCGTGATAGCCCAGTGGATATGACCTCTGCCTCCGATTCCGGAGGGTGTGGGTTCGAATCCGGTCCGGGCATGCACCTCCAACTTTTCAGTTGTGTGCATTTTAAGAAATTAAATATCACGTGTCTCAAACGGTGAAGGAAAACATCGTGAGGAAACCTGCATACCAGATAATTTTCTTAATTCTCTGCGTGTGTGAAGTCTGCCAATCCGCATTTGGCCAGCGTGGTGGACTATTGGCCTAATCCCTCTCATTCTGTGACGAGACTCGAGCTCAACAGTGAGCCGAATAAGGATTGATAATGATGATGATGACATTACGTTGCTCAGTACAGTGTAATTTTTAATCATGTAAATTTGATCTTTGAAATAATAAATACCTCAAAACTCTTCATCATTCGATATTGAATGATTATCTATACTTCTATACTAATATTATCAAGCTGAAGAGTTTGTTTGTTTGAACGCGCTAATCTCAGGAACTACTGGTCCAATTTGAAAATTTCTTTCAGTGTTAGATAGCCCATTTATTGAGGAAGGCTATAGGCTATATATTATCTCTGTATTCCTACGGGATCAGGAACCACGCAGGTGAAACCACGCGGCGTCAGCTAGTCTTAAGTAAAAGAGAGAGAAATAGCAAATTGAATAAGCAAAACAGAGATAAACTGCATACGGTACTTAAAGCACATGTGGATCACACACATCAATGCAATCTCACATACTACTTACTTATTATTTTTATCAATTTCATACAATAATGCTTTCTAATTTCCACCTTAAGGATTTCAAACTTACACATTCAATATTCAACTCTAATTCGTTCGTATAAGAAACAAATTGAAATAACAATAACGGTGTACAGTCATAGAGATAAAGTCTACGTACATTAATCATACAAAACAAAATTGTTTAGGATACTCAACAACACAAGATATTTTGAACTTTATGGCGAATACGTATAAAGTTGAAAATAGATTGTATTAGTGACCTATTTAAGGCGAAGTACGCATTTGAGATTGACATTTAAATGGTTAAGTGGAAGTGAAAGGTGATATTTTTGATTAAAATTGGAAAATAATTGCGTCTCCCACGACTAGAGCATTCGTAATCGTTTGAACTTTTTTTGTTTTTGCGATTGTGTGAACCGGTAGTTTCCGTTTGCCTGTTGTTCTATATTTAAATATTTATATCTCCACCTATCTCTTTACAGAAAAAGCCTCTTTACGGATCTTTATCGGCTGACATTATGATGATGTTATATTTATTACGAGAGATTATATTATTCTAGTCGTATTAAATATATTATTATATAATATCCCTTGATAGCCCAGTGTATATGACCTCTGCCTCCGATTCCGAAGGGGCGTAGGATCGAATCCGGCCCGGGGCATGCACCTCCAACTTTTCAGTTGTGTGCATTTTAAGAAATTAAATATCACGTGTCTCAAACGGTGAAGGGAAACATCGTAAGGAAACCTGCACACTAGAGAATGTTCTTAATTCTCTGTGTGTTTGAAGTCTGCCAATTCGCATTGAGCCAGCGTGGTGGACTATTGGTCTAACTTGAGCTCAGCAGTGAGCCGCATATGGGTTGATAATGATGATATAATATATAAAAATATAAGATATCTGGTTAGTTTACAGTCTTTGGTTGATGCTTTTCGTGGATGCTTCTTCATTCATTTCCCTAGAGTTTCGAGAAGTGAAGACTAGCTTTTCTCTCTTTCACTCTTCCTTTGTATTTTGTAACAAAACTCACATTAAAATTTACAAAAAATCTTACTCAATCTGATAAATTAAGGATTATTATTTGAATCTTTGCATAATATTTTTTTTTTCAACTTTAATCTATGAATTCTACGTTTATCGAAACTTCGCCGAAATATAAATATTAAATAGAATATTTATAGACTATCAGAGGAGTAAGTACTCGTACCAACTGATAAGTTGTTTAAGTTAAAAAAATATATATTTGATTTTAATACAGAAATAGCGGAATATTAATAGTTTTACAGAACAGAAAATATCATAAAGTGTAAGAACTATATATACATAAATATATGTAGGTAAACACAAAAATGAATGAATTCAGAAATTAACGATCACGTGTCTCAAACGGTGATGGAAAAACAGCGTGAGGAAACCTGCATACCAGAGAATTTTCTTAATTCTCTGCGTGTGTGAAGTCTGCCAATCCGCTTTGGGCCAGCGTGGTTCACCATTGGCCTAACCCCTCTCATTCTGCAAGGACACTCGAGCTCAGCAATGAGCCGAATATGGGTTGATAATGATGATGATGAAACACAAAATAGTGCACTCAGTGGAGTAGCTAAATTCGGATCACTTTTAACGGTGATTTTGTAAGCACGTAACATGTCTACAGTGTCTAAATGTCGTTGGTTGTCGGACTACAAGAGAAAAGCGATCAGAATGAGTACAAATGATGATCGACTTTTCCTTTAACGCGGCATTCAACTATTCAATGACTGCATATTATTTCCATCATGGCTGCGCTTAGCGAATGTGAAAAAAAGTTGATTAATTGTACTAGCAAGGTAAACATGCAAAAGGGGTTTAATTTTTATATGGTAATTTAATTGTTCACTCGTTTTAGATTGCCGTTTCGTTACATAGGTTACATTATTTTTTTTTTTTTTAAAAAGAATATTTGCCATATCTTTAATAATATGACCAATATTCCCATTGCCCTCCAACTAGTCGGGAAAGGAGTGCTAGGAGTGGGTACGACAATAGACCAACGGGGTAAGGATCGAACCACCACCCTTCGGTGATGAATCCGACCGCTCTTACCGTTGAGCTATTGAGGCTATAAATACATAACTTATGTATTTTAAACTAGAATAAATATAGCATTTTACTAACAATATAGGTCTAACAAATGTTCTAATTATTAAGAAATTCCAATTACAATAATTAAGCTAAGCATTTTATTAAAATTACTTAAATAAGGATAAACTTTATCCATAGTTAAGTAATCTATACTAATATTATAAAGCTGAAGGGTTTGTTTGTTTGAAAGCGCTAATCTCAGGAACTACAGGTCCGATTTGAAAAATTCTTTCAGTGTTAGATAGCCCATTTATCGAGGAACGCTATAGGCTATATATTATCCCCGTATTCCTACGGGAACGGGAACCACGCGGGTGGAACCGCGCGGCGTCAGCTAGTTTTCTATAATTCCTTATTTGTTACGAACTATATTCGCTTTGTTTGTGCTGCCTGGGAAGCATTGTCGGTCAATATTTCGTCGTCAGGGACGATTTTTGGTGGGCGTCTTAAAGTGGAATTCATTGACGTTGTAGGGGCAGCCCTAGGGGATCATTCACCCGCTGAGTACCAATTTCTCAAACGAATAGATGTTAAATTCGACACTCAGCGGCTGAATAATCCCCTGGGGGTGCCCCTACAACGTCTATGAATTCCACTTTAAATCTACAATCGACATTGGAATGGGGGGTGTATTTGGATGGTTTGATTCCCAATGTCAGAAATTCGGATTATGCAGCAATTACCCAACATATTGTGTGTCATGCATGACAATTAAACAGACTTTGACAGTTGATTTACAGACCGACAGTGCAAATTCAGTTTTTTGAAGTCCTAAACGTACCTGCAACATTGTAGAGTACGTTCATAATAAAATTTTACGTCGTCATATATATCATTTTTTGCAAATAATTGCACTAACCGTCCTATATAACGACGTGCAATGCTCAAAACTTAAAAAAAAATATCAAAAAAAAAAATTAGCGGCCCGACTCAAAGAGGTACAATCAAACACTTTAAAGGTCACAGTCAATTTAGTTCACGGGAAATTGCGCTATGCGTCAAATGTCATAAGCAGCAAAGTAGCTTGGCGGGTTTATGTATTTTTTCACTGACATTTACATTTAATGAGGCATCTGTTCGTAATCAGTTACATATCCCACATTATCTAGGGTGGCCTGAAAAATAGACCTATTTATTTGCGAACCATGTTTTATACAAATTAATATGATCCATTTCGGTTTTAATGGGGTGCAGTTACGGTAATTATTATTTCTTCGGATTATTAGTAATTTTTTTTTAATTTTAATTGAAGATACGACGTCGTTTGCTCTGCGTAATGCCTGATGTTATTATTTTTAATTTTAATTTTATTTTAACTGAACACCAGCGGCGATGAGTCCATACAAGCCATTTTAAAAATTCATACACACGTATTAATTATTATTGTAATGAATATATTATGTATATGTATGGATGTATGAGAAACCGTTTGTATTAAGCGGTATGATTTTTTTTTAATCCATACCACTTCCGGGATACCTTCGTCGAAATTCCATCCTTCGCCACTGCTGAACACTAATCGTCTACTACTCTTATTTTACTAATCTTATTTTAATACCTAATCTCAGGTTGGTCATAATTTTATAATATGAAATATTATAAAATTAATAATCCTAACTAACTGATTCGCTTGAGAGTAAAACATAGTAAAGCTACTAAGTTGGTATAGAAAGCTGAAATTGGTTTCTTTTGTAATACAAAGAATTTACGGAAATGTAGACGATTATTTTTTTTTTTAAATTATACTGCATGCCGCCTAAGCGTACGGTCAATACGTTAGTACAAAGTTACATTGTAATTCCTACTTAGCCATTACTCTAGCATATCAGATGCAGGTACCCATTTCCATCCATTTTATAATTGCATAAATTAAATTAACATTGCAGTTTTATAAATAAAAATTAATGGAAAAACGTACTTTGCATGTGTTTTTTGCTATTTTCAATCAAGCTCATTATAATTACGATATGTTTAATAGGTAAACAATAATTAGTAATAGACAGGTAATGGATAAATAGGACATAAATAAATTAAGTGGGTAGAAATAAAAAAGTTATTTGTTCTATGGGTGGTCGAGGTGCCTTTTTAAACGACTGTAGGTTAATTTTCGATTTGGTTTTGGTTGATATGACCTCTGCCTAAGATTCCGGAGGGTGTGGGTTCGAATCCAGTCTGGGGCATGCGCCTCCAACTTTTCAGTTGTGTGCATATGAAGAAATTAAATATCACGTGTCTTAAACGGTGATGGAAAAACATCGTGAGGAAAACCTGCATACCAGAGAATTTTCTTAATTCTCTGCGTGTGTAAAGACTGCCAGTCCGCTTTGGACCCGCGTGGTGGACTATTGTCCTAACCCCTCTCATTCTGAGAGGAGACTTGTGTTAGATAGTGAGCCGACTGACGGATTGAATTAAGAAAATTTTTCTAGTATTCAGGTTTCCTCACGATGTTTTCCTACACCGTTTGAGACACGTGATATTTTATTTCACAAAATTCATATAACTGAAAAATTGGTAGTGCATGCCCCGGACCGGATTCGAATCTACGACCTCCAAATAGGCAGAGATACAATTTTTTTTTTATTCTTTACAAGTTAGCCCTTGACTACAATCTCACCTGATGGTAAATGATGATGCAATCTAAGATGGAAGCGGGCTAGTTTGTTAGGAGGAGGATGAAAATGCACACCCCTTTCAGTTTCTACACGACATCGTACCGGAACGCTAAATCGCTTGGCGGTACATTTTGTCGGTTGGGTGGTAACTAGCCAAGGGCAGAGCCTCCCACCTGCCAGACCTGGAGCAATTAAGAAAACCTCAATCGGCTCAGCAGGGGATCGAACCCAGGACCACCGTCTTGTAAGTCCACCGCGCATACCACTGCGCCAAGGAACTATCCCAAAGTAGTACCCCGGATAAACTCCGTCGCATAGAGCCTTCGAACCTTAAACATAATCTATGTATGCGTACGCTACACAAAAGTAAGTTTTTTTCATAATTGATCCTTATTACACCGCATCAAACAAATGCTTCGGAATTCGTTCCACGAATATCCACGAGGGTACCGTCAGCAAATTACACTCGAGCTCCGTTTTGATAATTACACCTATTATTTATAATTCCTAAACGCCTTCTATTATATTGGTCCTCTGGTCTTTTTACTCATGTAGCTTAGGTATTTGCGAGGTATCGCTATTTTGCGATAAGAACTTTGTACTAGCTGAAGATTAATTATTAACTAACATTGAAATTGTACAGTTCGCTAAAATATCGTTCTATACTTGGACAATTCAGTTTGGGTTACTTCATCATATCAGCCGATGGACGTCCAAACATCACGATACTGAGCGAATCTGCGACTCGCTTGATGTCGTGAGTCCACCAGGTGGGGGATCGACCAACACTGCGCTTTCAAGTGCGGGGTCGCCATTCCAGCACTTTGGGACCCCAATTCTATCAGCTCTTCGAACTATATGCCCTGTCCATTGCCGCTTCGCGACTCGTTGAGCTACGTCGTCGTCGCAGTGGTATGCGTGGTGAATTTACAAGACGGAGGTCCTAGGTTCGATCCCGGGCTGGGCCGATTGAGGTTTTCTTAATTGGTCTAGATCTGGCTGGTGGGAGGCTTCGGCCGTGGCTAGTTACCACCCTACGCAAAATCAAGCGTTGATATGCTCATCCATAGTTTACAAGAAGACGAGTCCAATTAAGATGACATTCAGAAACCGTTGGAGAGTGTAACAGAATCTTCATTCCCCACTCTCTTCTCTCAACGCGCGCTGGGAGCAGCCGCACAAGGCGCTGCATCATAGTTTGGATCGTTGCAGATGTCTGTTGATGATTGTCGTGTGGGTTCGAATACGCATACTTCGACGTTGTATCACGTGAGTTGTAGCCGTGTTTTAGTTTTTTTGACTCCGTCCGCGTGAAACTCGATGTAAACTTTCAACTACCCCTACCCTAACCTACCCCTACTCTACCCTACCCTACCCCTACCCTACCCCTACCCTATCCCCACCCTACCCCTACCCTACTCCTACCTTACTCCTACCCTATAATATAATAAAATATCAAATTGTTATCCATACGTCATTACATATCTGTCAATTACATAGCTTTCATTTGCGTTTTGCGTTTCATGTCAAGTCACACGGGAATGCTGTCGAACGGGATAAAAAGTATCCTATGTCCTGGCTCTAAACAACCTCCCTGCCAATTTTCAGCTAAATCAGTTCAGCCGTTCTTGAGTTATCAGTGGAGTAACTAACATGAAAAATACTCACGATAATAAGTTGTATTTATTAAATTTTTTGCTCTGTTTTTTTTCTGTTGACGCTACACATCTCGACCACTACACCCGCACCGCGGGCAACGTTCAAATGACTTATCATTATGTAATTACTATCATTGTTATGACTCACACAGACGCAATACGCACACAAAGATTCAACACTGATGTACTTACAACTCGTCCAGATTAACTTGACACCTGGGTCGGATGATATTTGTACTGTGTTTGTTTGGTTGGGTTTCGTAGCCAGGTGTCAAGTTAATGCGCATAAGGTATATGTAAGTTATATTATTACGTGCTTTAAAACAAAAAATAAGAAGAAGAACTCAAATGATTACAAACAAGAAAGAAAACAATAAGAAAAAAAATACATGAAAAAATTAAAAGCAACAAAAAAATTTTATAGGTATCTATATATATATTTTTTTTAATACTTTACAAGTAAGCCCTTGACTACCATCTCACCTGATGGCAAGTGATGATGCAATCTAAGATGGAAACGAGCTAACTTGTTAGAAGGAGGATGAAATCCACACCCCTTTCGGTTTCTACACGACATCGTAGGTACCGAACCGCTTAATCGCTTGGTGGTACGTCTTTGCCGGTAAGGTGGTAACTAGCCACGGCCGAAGCATCCCACCAGCCAGATATATAGCCAATATTAAATAAATGATTCTTATAATTAGTCTTTTATTAGTCAGGAATACAACTATCTCAGTCAAATTATACAACTAGGTAGGAATAACTTCGACATGAAAGCTGACAGAAGAATTCAGCTTGGTTGGGCATTTGGGAAATTGCGTCTGGTCTTCAAATCGTCAATACACCAAAGCCTGAAGACAAAAGTCTTTAATGAGTGTGTCTTGACGTCACTGTCGATTGGCCTTATCCACATTCTTTCAGTGTTAGATAGCATTTAACGAGGAAGGCTATAGGCTATATTTTATCCCCGTATTCCTACTGGAACGGGTACCACGCATGAGAAACCGCGCGGCGTCTACTATATGTTATATGTTCTAAAGTAGCACGGTTATATACACATTGATAGTCGTTAGAATGTGAAATGTAATGGACATTGATTGAGACGAGACAAAACAGTTTTCAGTTCACTAACGCGCCAGTCAAATTATATACCTCACCAGCCCCTGCATTTTGTATAGTTACAGCGATGGGACATCGCTCGTTTCCATGGCAACGTCGTTGTTATTGAATTTTATTTTTTGCATCCCATAAAAATAAAGTTCAAATTGTACTACTTGTTATTGGCCAATATTACATCGACGAGTATAAAGAACAAGAATCGATCTCCAGTACATACATAGGCAAACAGTCGAAAGTAGAAAGACATATACACAGTCGTAACTATATAATCCGTTCCGTAGAACTGTCCGTTTATTGATCAAACGCGCCGCGTTCGCAGAACACTGTGATTCACCAATCAGCGAGGGGCACACTTTTTCAAGCTTTCAAGGACCGACGCCGCGGCCGTTTTTAATGGAAATTAAAATGTGTTACACTAATTACTTTTATTACTTACTCATATACCTAATTATGTTTTATACTTAGCATAATCACCTGGCTTCATACGTATAAAAGTGAATACATATTATGACCTAACAAATGAACTAACTAAAAATGGCTATGTAGTTAGTCTGTACGCCGTAGAAGTAGGTGCGAGAGGATTACCAGCAAAATCTCTCTGTCACTTGCTTATAGACCTTGGCCTCTCTAGAATTGCAGCTAGTTCTATATTAGAACGAGTATTCAAAGCTGTTCTAATAGGATTTTACCAACCAACCAAATTTAGCTAGGCAGGGAGAACAACACGAGCAGAGAACGGAGAGTGTAGATAGATCGTCAAGGAATTCCTTAACCCTACATCCTGTAGTCACAAGTTCAGGACTCTGCTCGGAGTTCTTCTCTCTACCACGCGATGGACCCGGCACCCGCACGGTGAATCCAAGGAATGCTAAGATATTCGTCTCCCTGTAGGGAGACGACGGATCTATAATTTCGTGAACCGCTTGACGTAAAAAGATGATATTTGGTAGAAGCCCGATAGGAATGGACTTTGCGAGAGAGCCTGAATAGGTTAGTTGACACTTTTTTTAAATGGTCTTAAATATTTAGTTCTTTATCGTTCTACTAGATTACATTTTTTTTTCATATTTTTGAGACGTGATTACATGAAAATCTTAGTTTTAAATATGTTTTGACTATACGAGCCAAAACGCCTGTCGGCCATGATGTTCGTATTTGAACTGTTTCATGACGTCACGTCAACATATCCTTTACAAACGGAGCGTTTGACAAATATATTAGTTAACAATTAGTACATTGTGACGTCACAAAATGGACGACTTCGTTTATGACGTTTGTAAAATTTTAAAAAATACTTAGGTACATGATTTTTAAATTAAATTTAATAAAAAATCCATGTACAGTGCGAAATTAATTTCGTTTATATCTTTGATATGAGTCAACTACCCTATTAAAGAGGTCTGAAGGCAGACGAAGTCGCTGACGTCCGCTAACTCCATATCCCCTAACCCTGGTATCATTACCATCATTATCAGCTTTCTTTACGACCTACTACAAGTCGAGGCCTTTCGTCTTATATGAGAGATATGGATCTTAGACCCACCACGCAGCTACATTGTAAGATGACGGACTTAGTGTGATAATGTATAAATTCATTAACAACTACTAACAGGATGTCAATAATAATCGGAACCAACGGCTTTACGTGCTCTCCGAGTTACGTGGCTGTAACACCAACATCCCTTAACTGAAAATTTCTTAAAAGAAAAACTCAGTAATTGAACCCAGGACCATACGCTAACCACTGGACCAACGAGGCAGTTAAAGGTCAGCAGTGTTATTCTGTTACTATGTTTTGGATAACTCGCAAGTGTAAGCTTCGAATTCACATCTATCTGTCTCAGTCTATAGTATCGTGTTAGACAGAGAGAGATAGAATTCGAAACTCGCACTTACGTCATCAACCCATATTCGGCTCACTGCTGAGCTTGAGTCTCCTCTCAGAATGAGAGGGGACTCAAGCCCAATGCGGATTGGCAGACTTCACACACGCAGAGAATGAAGACAATTCTCTGGTATGCAGGTTTCCTCACGATGTTTTCCTTCACCGATTGAGCCATGTGATATTTAATTTCTTACATAAACTCGCACTTGCGAGTTATAAAAACATCGTTACAGAATAGCGCTACAGTACCTGATCCTGTTATGGAATGACCCATGGGCCTTTAATATAGGCTGATAATGATTAAAGGCCCCACTATCCTTATAATATGCCCCAGAATCTGCAATAGGTTAAACAGGACTAATCTGAAGCCTCAATCAATTTGTCAGTACCAAAAACCATCGTCATAAAACGATCGGACGCGCATGACATACAGATGTTAAACTGTTTAATGATATGGAAAATTCTTTAGTTCAGTAATCCTATACTTCTTATACACTGCCATCTCATACAATCAAAATTGTGTCTTATGCCTCCATTTTAAGATTTAAAATCCCTTGTGGTTGTTAGTGTTATAATTCCGAAGGTACATGGGCTTTATCGATGGGTGCTAAAGGTGCTATTTGGGTGACATACAAGCGTTATTCAAGTAGTGTTAAGCCACTGTTTAGTGTCAGTTTACATTTTCGATCTCCGGGTTCTGAACTTTTTGGTCGATTGGCTTTGTGTTTCGGGGGAATTAGGACCAACGCACACCAGTGGCAAAAGTTATTGAAGAAATTAACGTTGAAGAAAATATTATTGAAGAAAAATATGGAAATACATGCATAAGTCACCCACCAAGCTGCATTATTGTGCTTCAATTTGAAGGGAATGGTTGCTACAGAATAAATGTTATAAATATTAAATGTTTACTGAAGAGAGTATTTCGCAAGTTTATAGAAGGCATTCTCATAATGAAGTCATATAAATTATCAGGGGCCATATTATATGTTCGTTCTATCTAATGATAGTATAAAAATTGTAGTATACTACTAACTGTAACTGTAACCTGAACAGTTACTTTTTCAGTACGTTGAACTAATGAAGGATATCTATACTAATATTATAAAGCTGAAGAGTTTGTTAGTTTGTTTGATTGAACGCGCTAATCTCAGGAACTACTGGTCCGATTTAAAAATTCATTCAGTGTTAGATAGCCCATTTATTGAGAAAGGCTATAGGCTGTATTATCCCCATATTCCTACAGGAACTGGAACCAGCTAGTTATTCATATTTGTATTTCATATAATCGTGTCAAACTGATTTTTCACTATGGTTTCGATTAAACCCTTTGTTTCTATTCGATTTTACTAAGCAGAATAACCCTACTTAGCAAAATCGAAACCGAAACACCCAGACTGGTTGTTTGTAGGATGTCGATGAGTATTGTCCGGTCGGCTTGTGTGCAGTGGCCCTTACACTGTTGTATCAATATGCCATTTCGGTAGACCAATGACCGGAGATTGGTCAACTGCGAATGACTGGCCCGAAAGTGATTAGACTTTGCTCGGATCGGATTACCTTTCGGATTCGCGCTAAACGGCGATCGTTTCACGTATGTTTTGGGGGTAAGTTTTTTATTTGTTTTAATAAAAGTTAGTGGGTTGGATAGGTCGGGTTTGTGCATTGATTAAGCATTTTGAGAAGCTCTGTTTTTAGTCAAGATTAAATAATAACTAATGTTTTATTATTATATCTAAAATATTTCTTTATATCATCATGTCCTATTTTGCTGGTTGACTATAGGGCTAGGCCTCCCTCCTTATCCCTCTTCCCTTTGTAGGGGAATAATATGAAGCCTTAGATCGACCACGAAAAAGCGTTAAATCCTTCTAATATTATAAACGCAAAAGTTTCTATGGATGTTTGGATGTATGTTTGGATGTTTGCTACTCTTTAATGCCGCTACTACTGAACCGGTTTGGCTGAAATTTGGAATAGAAATAAATTTTACTTTGGATTAATACATAGGTACTTTTTATCCTGAAAAAATCTTTGGAATCACGAGATTTACGAAAACCTTATGAGTTTTGATGGTATGAGTATTTGTTACTCTTTTACGCCTCGGCTACTGAACCGAATCGCCTGTTATTTGAAGTAGAGATAGATTATAGTCCGGGTTAACACATAAGCTACTTTTATCCTGAAAAAATCCATGGATCCCGAGGGATTTGTGACAAAGTAAATTCCACGCGGACGAAGTCCTGTCCTGAGATTTGTGACTTGACTTCAATTCATCACCGAGGTTTGGTGTTTCGATCCCCGCCCCGTTGGTCTATTGTCGCACCCACTCCTAATACAGTCTTTCCAGACTAGTTGGAGTAGACGAAGTAAAAATATGGCAAATATTCTTTGAAAAAAAAAAATAAGAAAATCCTAAATTGACCCGTGCTGGGAATGGAACGCACAACCTCTCTGTTAAGAACAGCACTACCAACTGCGCCAGAGGTCGTCAAAAAGTTTAATTGCACAATGAAACGATAACTTACCCAGTACGATAATATAGAGATCACAATGCAATAATACACTTATTTCCTCCACGGGGACCCCCACCGTGCCGAATGCACCGCTAGGTAATTGAGACATATATCATTGCTCAAATGGACTATCTAGAACCGGGTGATAAAACGGGCTTGTAATTATTTGCTTTATAATATCCCTGTAGTTCCTGGCAGAAGGGCTAAATTATATTTATATGAGTTATAATTATTAGCTCATTTTAACTGTCTATTTCAGGGTTAGGCCTTACTTAGAAAAGAGATGTTATGATGTTTAGTTCCTCCATGTTGCTTGAATAAGAGTTGGTGGTAATGATTGATTTTTTTTTAATTCTTTACAAAGTTAACCCTTTACTACAATGGCATCTGATGGTAAGTGATGATGCAATCTAAGATGAAAGCAGGCTAACATGTTTGGAAGAGGATGAAAATCCACACCCCTTTATATTTCTACACCACACCATACCGGAACGCTAAATCGCTTGCGGTACGTTTTTTGTAGGTAACTAGCACGGACGAAGCCTCGCACCAGCCGGAGATTGAACCTAGGACCTCAGTCTTGTAAATCCACCTCCACCGCGCATACCACTGCGCCACGGAGGCCGTCAAATCGTATCGTAATCGTATGTAATTCAAAGAAGCTTTCATTTCCGTCTCAAGAAATGGAATGAGAGCAGTGTTGTTTTGTTTACAAGCCGTCAGCGCGCAAATGTCCAGCGCGATTACACAATCAGCATTAGGTCAACAGTCTCACGAAGGAAGCCCACAGGCGCCGCGGAACCAGTAAATGTCCTTCACGTGAACAAATACAAATTGCCTTCCGTGCCTCCAGTGCGTGCTCGGCTTGCGTGGCTACACATAACTAGACGCGACCACGTGCTCGCCTCACGCAAGCCGTACGAGTGTGTTATCATTGTCAATGGATGGCGTGATAGGTGCTGATTTTTAATCATGGCAGTCGCGTGACGTGGTGCCTTGCGGAAGGTCGGAGGAAGCGTCTTGCTCTTGTGATGCTCTTTGCCGCGCGATGCCTTAGCGTGAACAGAACGCCTTCTGTGTTTACGTATTTAACGAAGGATTTATATCTCAGAGAGTACGTCGAGCCACCTACAATTTGATGAAAGCAAGAGTCGTAGTGATAGCAGGCTACATGAGTGTGTCGTCATTGTCAATGGATGGCGTGATAGGAGCTGATTCTTTTTATCATGGCAGTCGTGCCATGCCTTGCGGAAGGTCGGAGAAACCGTCTTGCTCATGTGATGCTCTTTGCCGTGCGATGCTTTAGCGTGAACAGAACGCCTTCTGTGTTTACGTATTTAGCGAAAGATTTATATTTCAGAGAGTACATCAAGTCACCTACAATTCGATGAAAGCAAGAGTTATAGTGATAGCAGGCCATATGAGTGTGTTATTATTGTCAATGGATGGCGTGATAGGAGCTGATTTTTTTATCATGGCAGTCTTGCGATGCCTTGCGGAAGGTCGGAGGATGCGATGTCTTGTGATGCTCTTTGCTGTGCGATGCTTTAGCGTGAAGAGAATGCCTTCTGTGTTTGTATTTATGCCTAATATATCTCGGAGAGCTTGTTGAGGCACCAGTAACTAAACAAAAAGGTAGTGTCGCAGTGAGAGTTGTCATAAGAGTGTTATTTTTATCAATATAAATATTATCAATTGTGACGTAGTACCCTGTGGAAGGTCGGAAGAAGTGTCTTGCTTTTGTGATGCTCTTTGCAGTGCGATGCCGTAGCGTGAAGTACGCCTTTCGTGTTTACGTATTTAGCCAAAAGCTTAGGCAAAAGCAAAAGCTTGTGGGAGGCTTCGGCCGAGGCTAGTTACCACCCTACCGGCAAAGACGTACCACCAAGCGATTTAGCGTTCCGGTATTATGTCGTGTAGAAACCGAAAGGAGTGTGGATTTTCATCCTCCTCCTAACAAGTTAGCATGTTTCCATCTTAGACTGCATCGTCACTTACCATCAGGTGAGATTGTAGTGTTGGAGACATCAATCTTTTTAGCGAGTCAGTAGGCATCCTAAGATTCTCTCTTCATCTCCAAAATCAAAATATTAAAATTTCTATTTTCGCAATAATTATCACATATTTTCATCCATTTCTCATGGGTCGATTAAACTGTGTATACAGGTTTTCAATTCGATACGTTTTTTGTATGGAATATTAATTTGACAGAACGGTCAATGAATCGCTTGACCTTCGGGAATTGTAGGAATCTATAATGCGTAGTATGATAAGCAGTTCGCCTAATGGTAGCCTGTTCGATGCCCGGCGAAAATTAGCATTCCTCATTGTTAGGTGCGCTTAGTAATTTTTGGCTTTGCGTTGCCCCAAGTTTCTTGGGAGCCCTAATTAGGAGAAATTAGTTGTTTTTAACTTTCTATATTTTGTTGGAGTCTGTGGTTTTTTTTTGTTGTTGTTAGATACTATGTAGTAAGTAAGTATTTTAAGCATTTTAACCATTTGAAGCATTAATAGCTCAATGTTATTGGTTGGTGAACTTAAATCCGTTAGATAGTTACAAACAGTAGCGTGCACTTCATACATGCATTGAAGTACTGCATACCCTAAGATATGTTTTCTTAATCCTTACTCATTGCAGATTTTCCCAGTTTGGTTATTTTTTCTTACTAGTGCATACCCTGATCGACAACCTTATACAAGCCACTGGTTACTAGATAGTTTACTATGTTCTTTGATCTTTCTGACGCAGTTGTTGATGTGGTTTTAAACAGAAAGGTTCCGAGTTCAATTCCCAGCTCAGGTCAATTTAGGATTTTATACGTTTGATTACTAGGCGTTTTGACGGCCTACGTGTCGCAGTGGTATGCGCATGATTTTCAAGACGGAGGTCCTGGGTTCGAGCCCCGGCTGGGCCGATTGAGGTTTTCTTAATTGATCCAAGTCTGGCTGGTGAGAGGCTTCGACCGTGGCTAGTTACCACCTTACCGGCAAAGTACCGCCGAGCGTTTCAGTACGATGTCGTGTAGTAACCGAATGGGGTGTGGATTTTCATCCTACTCCTTCCATTTAAGATTGCATATCACATACGAGTCTCCTCGCAGAATGAGAGGGGTTAGGCCAGGTATGCAGGTTTCCTCACGAAGTTTTTCTTTACCGTTTGAGACACGTGATGTTTTTAATTTCTTAAAATGCACCTATCTGAAAAGTTGAAGGTGCATGCCCCGGACCGGATTCGAAACTCTGCCCTCCAGAATTGGAGGCAGAGATCATATCCACTAGGCTATCATGGCTCTCATCTAACTCTCACAACATTCGTTACTTAAATAAATAAATGTTTACCTACCGCTCTATAAGAACCTAGATCATTAGTGAAAACAGAATATAGCTGAATAAATATACATTGGGCCAGCGTGGTGGACTATTGGCCTAACCCCTCTCATTCTGAGAGGAGACTCGAGCTCAGCAATGAGCCGAATATGGGTTGATGACGAAATATACATTGTAAAGGATTTCCGATGTTTCTTTTCTACAGGAAAATATAAGTATATAGATTATAGTAGATATATTTAAAAGGCAAACCAATTACCAGAGACCAGCAAATTACACAGATGCTACGCTCGCCTGGAGCGGTACGTACCCATTCATTGACGTCATATTAGCAGGATGTGGAAACAGTTTCTCGCTGAGAAAAACTGTACTTGTAGTTAACTGTTAGTTATACTCATCATTCCGGAAAATGATAATTCAGCTTACGGAAAAACTGGGTAAAATATTATTTTACATGTTAGGCAAATCAAATTCAAACTATAGATTGCTTTAGGTACATTTTTCAATTCGAAAGGCTGTTAAATTCTCTATAATTGGTTTATCATCATCATTATCAACACATATTCGGTTCACTGCTGAGCACGAGTCTTTTTTCAGAAGTTTTCTCTGAGTCAGAAGCTTAACAGGATGTACCCGGACAGAGAGTCATTTAGATTCGTTTGTAACTTTTAAATTTGAATAAATTTATTTTCTTTCTTTCTTTCTTTTCTCTTAGAATGAGAGGGGTAAGGCCATAGGCGCCACGCTGGCCCATTGTGGATTGGCAAACTTCACACACGTAGAGATTTAAGAAAATTCTCTGGTACCTATTCAGGTTTTCTCAAGTTTGAGACACGTGATATTTAATTTCTTAAAATGCCTTGGACCGGAATCGAACCTATGCCCTTCGGAATCGGAGGCAGAGGTCATATCCAATTTTCACTGTGCTATCACTGACATGTATAGTTATTTAGTTGACATAATTGTTTTATAAAATAAAATGCTACAATCACGATTGACTGCTAAAACCATAACCCGTCATTTTACATATTCGGCTAATAAAGTAACATTAGCCAAATGACACGTTCACACTACAGGTGTTAACACCCTAGTTAACAGCCCATATTGGGAGTGTAACCCGACAGCTGACATGGTTAACATTATATAAAAGAATTCAATCAAAACTATAATATGTGTATTTTTAACCCCAAACGCATAAGAAGGGTGTTATAAGTTTGACGTGACTATCTGTCTGTCAGTCTGTCTGTGGCATCATAGCTTCCGAACGGATGAAGCGATTTCTATTTAGTATGTTTTGTATGAACGGTGACTTCTGCGCGAGTGTTCTTAGATATGTTTGATGAAAATCGGTTTAGCCGTTCAAAAGTTCTGGAGTTGAAAGTGGGGAAGAATAACCGAACATCTGCAAATATATACTCGAGTGGAGTCTCAAATGAAAGCGCGCGCAAAGAAGACATTGATGACTTTATCGAAAGTGTAATTAATCATTTCATGACCTTCGACGCTTTACAAATTATTCAATTTTATATTATGTAAAAAAACATTATGCCTTCATAAAACTGTAACAATAGGCAGAAGCATAAACTAGAAGTGCCATTACAAAAATGAGTGAATAAAAAAAAACGTAGACTCGAATTGAGAACCTTTCTCCTTTTTTGGAAGTCGGTTAAAAAATAATATCTATAACGCGGTAAAAAAATTTAACTCATGATCATCATCTCCTTACACTTATCCCACTTAAGTGGGGTCGGAAAAATATGTAATAAAAAAATATAAAAAAAATTAACTATTTACCCGAAAATGTCAAAGATATGACATTTAAGAAATTATATTTTTAATAAGTTAATCATCATCATTATCAACCCATATTCGGTTCACTGTTGAGCTCAGAATGAGAGGGGTTAGGCAGAGTTCCCTCTCATAATGAGAGGGGTTATAAATAAATTAATAAATTGAACTATTTATAACTGTAAAGACTATTTTCAACTAAAACTTGACTAATTAATACTTAATTGACATTTAAAAATTATGACATGACTTTCTCTTTTATTGTTTTATTTTGTATTGTAATTTTGTTTCTCTTCTGTAACTTTTGTAGTTCAATATTCTTATTGATCCATTGACACCAAATTCTTAAATATTTTGCACGCCTCTAACAGCAAAACATGCTCGGATCGAATTGTATATTTAATTTTATAACCAATGAAACCCATGTTTAAAGCAAATAAATAAATTATTATTATGGACTTTTGAGCATTTCCTAAGGCAGTTAAAATAGTAACTCTTCAGTTTTTTCTTGCCGTAGTCGATTATAGTTGTATTGGCCAATCAAGATCCTATGAAAATGCAAGGCAATACGATTGAAGATTCTGCCTTGAAAATGTCATGCCTATCAACACCACAATGCAGGCGGTAGGTATATTTACTGCCAAATTTATAACTCTTTAATTTAACAGCTCAAAACATAACCCGTCAATTCACATATTCGGTTAGTAAAGTAACATTAGCCAAATGTCACGTCTTGCGCAAGGGTACACCCGCTATCAGTCCATTTCGGGAGTGAGCCTGTCAGTTGACTAACATAAAGGATTTCTGATAAATGTGCAAGATTCGAATGTCATATAAGCTGTTAAAATCGTTACCCTACCTAACGGTGCTGTAGTCAGCTAATAAGGTAACAAGCTACAACCGCATCAGACTGCAAGATCATAATAACCTGTCATTTCGCGTACTTGGCTAATAAACGTAGTCAAAGAATACGTCCATACTATTAGAGGTATAGAGATTATTAGAGAGAGAGTATTAGAGGTATCAGCTTTATACCTATCTTGGCTGTTAACCTAACCCTAGCTTTTAGTTTGTATTGGGCATTAACCCTTTATTCGGCATGACCTAATTTGAATCATCATTCACTCAAACCTTGCTGTACATTTTTTCAACGTGATATAAACTGTTTGTAACTTTTCATTTTGTAACCGTAGTCAGATAATAAAGTAACGTTAGCCTTATGTGATCTTGTAAAGATGAATTGTTCCATTAGGGAGGTGGTATAAGAAACTATAAACTGTGAAATTCATAACCCGTCATTTCACCAAGTCGGCTACTAAAGTAACAAATGATACGTCCTGCGCAGGGGTGAACACCCGCTATCTGCCCATCTCGGGAGTGAGTCCATCAGTAGTAGAAATAAGGATTTCTAAACATTTTCCAAGGCTGTTTTATGTAGACAGTTAAACCATGATCCTTCATTTTGTCACTGTAGATATTGTAGTAGCCGTAGTAGGTTAATAAAGCAACATGATTACATAGTATCTAGCTAAATAACTTTATTATGTAGGTATACTCAATAATTATGCTAAGAATTGAAATTTTAACAGACGATATAGTCTATCATAACCCGTCATTTCACCAAGTCGGCTACTAAAGTAACATTAGCCAAATGACACGTCCTGCGCAGGGGTGAACACCCGCTATCAGCCCATCTCGGGAGTGAGCCTGTCAGTTGACTCGACTAAAAAGGATTTTTGATAAATGTGCGAGATTCGAATGTGATAGATGAATGGAAATTGTGAGAAAGTTGATGTTGCGGTTGGTTGGTCCACTAAGGAGGCGGTATAAGTGTAAACAATGAAATTCATAACCCGTCATTTCACCAAGTCGGCTACTAAAGTAACATTAGCCAAATGACACGTCCTGCGCAGGGGTGAACACCCGCTATCAGCCCATCTCGGGAGCCGTCAGCTGACCGCGCCAGACCGTGACGTTCGTGCCCGCGACGCGTTTGCGTTGGCGTTACTAACGCAGGGTGGCGGGTAGCGGGTAAATTAAGAGTATCATAATAGTAAAACAATTTTGTACCGTGATAGCCCAGTGGATATGACCTCTGCCTCCGATTCCGTACGTAGGTTCAAAGCCGGCCCAGAGCATGGACCTCCAACTTTTCAGTTAAGTGCATTTTAAGAAATTAAATATAACGTGTCTCGAACGGTGAAGGAAAAACATCGTGAGGAAACCTGCATACTTGAGAATTTTCTTAATTCTCTGCGTGTCTGAAGTCTGCCAATCCGATTAGGCCAGCGTGGTAGACTATTTGGCCTAGCCCCTCTATTCTTCTGAAATTTGATAATGATGATGATGAAAGCAATTTTGTAGAAGTAACGGAGTATCTGCAATCATTACTTTCGGAGCTACAGTGATTTAAAAGGTCTTATTTGCGGCGCTAAAGCTGAAAAAATAGCACGAAGGAATGACGTTGTCGCTTCAATAGATCGTTAGATTTGTATGGGCGTTAAATATCTTTGTTCTTTGTGCGTTTATGTTTAAACTTCTTTTAATGAAAAATGGCACATTGAAAAGCTAAAACTGTGTGAATTTTCATGTAATTACGTAATAATTAATTAATTATTATATTATTAATCTTTAATAAAATAATTAATTAATTAATTATTTTATTAAAGATTTTGACAATTTATTACCTTTCTTATTTTAAAAACATATTATAGCCTCAATAGCTCAACGGTAAGAGCGGTCGGACTCATTACCGAAGGGTGGTGGTTCGATCCTCGCCCCGTTGCTCTATTGTCGTACCCACTCCTAGCACAGTCTTTCCCGACTAGTTGGAGGGGAATGGGAATATTGGTCATATTATAAAAAAAAGATATGGCAAATATTGTTTACAATAAAAAAAAAAAATCTTTGTTGTGTATGAAATAGTTAATATTGACCTATTTTACCCTCTCTATCTATCTCTTAAAAATCAACATTTTCAAGCCTAGTCATCATCCCTATTATGAAAAGTAAAATTGTATCTAGCTGAAGGATTTTTTTTGTCTGCCTAATTGCTCCACTGGTTAAACTGTGTTTTCGGATCACAAGTTCCTAGGTTCGAATCCTGGGTCAATCCTGATTTGGGAATTTAGTGCTGCTAATGTAAGCTCCATATCTTCCTATCAAGGGGTAGGCATGGCCCTGTAGTGGAACATTAAAATAAGCTGATAACAATGAAAGGGGTTTTGATTATTTACGTATGTACTTACTACATACTTACTATAAAGTACCTACTTAAAATGTATGCTGCTTAAAGTTAAAGAAACAATGGAAATTCTTCTAAGTTTTTCCATTAATTCTTGCTTGTTATAACAAAAATAATTTTCGTTTTAAGTATTTCTGACTCAGTCTACAAATGCTACCCAAATAAATGTTAGTCACTGCAAACCAAATTAAAACTGAATATCAAATACCCTGCACACAAAAAAACAAAAAAGAAAAATAATCACCCCATGATACACCCTATTCAAACGTGATAAAGATCAAAATTGCTCGAATTAATTTGTCCAAATGTACCATTCAACCCCGTGCATTCACCCCTAGTAGCCTTTATAAATCTATACCCTTGAGAATCGGCCCAGAGGAAAGGGGCGTGGCTTGTTCGGATACGATCTTGCATCCCCCTCTAACGTGAACGACTTCCTATTGCTATCTCGCTCGGTTTTCAAGATAGGCTATTCGATTTTTCTTTGTAAAAGCTTGGGGATTGATACGGGTAAACCTACCTATAATGTTGTAAGTCTCATTTATATACTGTTCTTACGATTTAGTACCAGCAGATAGTTTTTACTCGCGACTTCGTCTATATTTTTGAATGTGCGATCTCATTTGATGTTAAGTGACAATTGCTACTCCTATGATGGTAGACGAAATTGGAATGATAAAAAACAGGTTTATTCTACCTGGAACGCTATATCGCGTGATTTTTTTATTCTTTACATGTTAGCCCTTGACTACAATCTCACCTGGTGGTAAGACAGTGATGATGCAACCTAAGATGGAAGCAGGCTAATTTGTTAGAAGGAGGATGGAATCCACACTCCTTTCGGTTTCTACACGACATCGTATCGGAACGCTAAATCACTTGGCGGTACGTCTTTGCCGGTAGGGCGGTAACTAGCCACGGTCGAAGCCTCCCTCCAGACCAGACCTGAGCCAATTCAGATTATGAAATACTGAACTTGGTCGCTAATTAGGGGCCTCTTAAAAGGCTCAGAGTCACAGCGGGCGATGGAAGCTTTTTTTTTGTATATTTTTCTCTGGAAAGCTGAGTGTTGGTCGACCCCCCACTAGGTGGAGCGAAGACATCAAGCGGGTTGCAGGGAGACGCTGGATGTTGGCGGCTCGAGACCGCTTTGCTTGGAAGTCTATTCAAGAGGCTTATGTCCAGCAGTGGACGTCCATAAAGTCAAGTCAAAGTCAAAATTCATTTATTTCAATTAGGCTTACAAGCACTTTTGAAAGGTCAAGATTATGTCTTAAATTAACTTAATCTAATTGTGGTAATAAAGTCGAAAAATTAAAATTAAAGTTACGAGGGTTCCAAACGCGCCTTGGTCCGAGAAGAGCCCACAACAAACTCAGACAAGGTTTTTTTTTTTTGGCTGATAATGATGATGATGATGATGATGATAAATTGGCGTTGGGCATGGCCTCCTTGATTTTGTATCGGCGTGGCCATTGCCATGGAACTATTTAAAAATTATAAAAAGTCTGAGTTTCGAGGTTTTATATTGAGTAGGTGTAGTATATGTCAACAGCCCAGACTGTCAATAGTTGAGTCTATAAATACAAGCCTCAGACAAGAGGGGGGTTAGTTGCACTTCGGCGTTACAGCAGTACGTACCACGAGGTACTAAGTAGATACAGTGTTCAACCAACTGGATGTGATAAGCCGAGTGATCAACCGATCACCCAGAGAGTGTGTGCAAACACTACAGTAGGTATAAAAACATACCTACAACAAAAGTTATTTTCACTTGTAAACTTTAGTAACAAAGGACAAATAGTACCACCCCGCGCGCACCCCGCCCGTGAATGGGCAGTGAAGGGTTGTTGCGTGACCAGTAATTATCTGGCCATCACGTGATAGACAGTGGGGTCGGAAAGGCCACGGCTGGAGTAACGAGAAATACAAACAAGCAGGGTTAACGGAGCTTTGTAAAGAATTGTGCTTTTTTTGGGTATAGATGAATCATATTGTCGTATTATAATCTTTTTAAAACTAGACTAGTTAGAAAATTGTGAATAAAGTCTAGGATTCGATTCCTGGACGTTGGACTAATGCACTCGTATCACGGATTAATTTGCTATCGGACGTACCGTGTCTTGGGAGGGAAATTCTTAACCATCATTGTTCGCCGCGTTCATGGTTTAGTCTGACTCGGTATTAATATCAAATACACAAATATATCATCATCATTAACAACCCATATTCGGCTCACTCTTGAGCACGGGTCTCCTCTTAGAATGAGAGGGGTAAGGGTTACAGTCCACCATGCTGGCCCAATGCGGATTGGTAGACTTCACAAACTTAAAGAACTAAGAAAAATCTCAGGTATGCATTGCTCACGATGTTTTTCCTTCACCGTTTGATATTAAATTTTTTAAAATACACATAACTGAAATGTTGGAAGAGCATGCAACGGACCGGATTCGAATCTATGCCCTCTGAATCGAAGGCAGATATTCACATCCACTGGGCTATCGCGCAAATATATTGTTTATGAACCCAAGGACTACTTTTATAACAAAGTATTAACTTGGTAAGAAGTGTTTTAAATATATTTCATTGTAACAAACAAAGACAAGTAACTCTACGCTTTTTGCGAAATATATACACAATTACAATTTATTACAATAGGGAAATAATTATATTCTCATAGTATGCACTATTCTTTTATAATATCACAAGAAAGTAACATATTAATTATTATATCTATACTTAATATTATAAAGAGGAAACATTTGATTGTTTGTTTGTATGTTTTGAATAGGCTGTACTGATTTGAAAAATTCTTTCACTGTTGGGAAGCTACTATCCCCGAGTGTATTAGGCTATATTTTATCCGGGAACAGGAACTATGCGGGTGAAACCACGCGGCGTCTGCTAGTAATATATAATTGTGTACTGTGTGTGTCTGTATATTGATTTATACTATGTCTGCTTACCTTAGTCGTAGCCTGTAGCGCCGGCAATTATACCCTTCAGACTAGTACAGAAAAAAGGTGATTGGTGACAAAAATAAACATGGCTGTAGTACTTCCCCTGACTAGCTCTGATTCAAAAAAACCCTACTAATATGCTATTACCGAATTCGGCAAAATATCCACCGCAATATGCTATATTGCGGTGGATGTCCAAGAAAAATTTAGGGTTTCTACCTGATGTGTTAATAAGTCTAGTTTGTCATTTACTAACTTTATGTCAAATGACAAAGACAATAATTGTGACTAAACTATCATTACGGTTTTAAAACAGGCCTTAGACCTCCCCTGGCTTTCATAGAGTCTCCATCTCTACACACCAGTGTAGTTAATGGAGTCTTTCTTCTTATTCATGAATAGAATAAGCCATGCTGCACCATCTCCTTATAAGTGTCAGATAGTACATTCACAAATGTCAATGTCATTTGACATAAAATACTTTCTATAGACTATCTGACATTGATGAAGATGGTCAAACAGGCAGATTTATTTTTAATGAACTCAGTAGAGTATATCGTAATTTAGTGTTTAAATTTTATAATTGAACTTTCTTGTTTGCGTACTGTATTTGGTTTCAAAGCGACAACGTCCCAACATATCAATGTAATGTTTTTAATGTAGATGAACGAAGTCGCAGCTGACACTAGTGTATATTTAATTAACGCGAACCACAGAGCTGTCAAATCAATTTCCTTTATCCATTCCCGAGGTTTTTGCGCGCACAATTATCAGATTTACTCCACCGACGACTGTTTTCTGTTAACTATGATCAGAGAGATTCAATTGTTCCTCAGAGTGGCTATCAGTGAAATCTTTGTACGGATATTTTGATGTCTCGTTTAAAATTCAAAATTCTTTAAAATTTGTTCGTAAATACCATTTTTAACTACACTACACCAATAAATAAAGTATGTACATATAATATAGTAATATACGCATAGATTTAGTGTAGGCTCAGGAAATATCAGGCACATTATCACCTACAAATCAGGGTGATGCACACAGGGTGATACTTTGAAGTACGTGTTTTTAACTTCTCATCATTGACCATTGTTTGGTTCGTAGTATTATCCATAGTCTTAAAATAAATGTTAAAATCACAACGATCGCAGATATGATTGTAGGTCTGTTGGCTGGCAACATGAAGAGGCTTATCAATATGAAGATTTCGGCCAGACATCAAGTTTTAAACAAACTTATTAGAACTAAAAAAAAACACACACACCCCTTATTTAACCCTTTAAATATATTTTAGCTAAGAGTTTACATTATATTGTGATCTATCTATATGTCATTTTAACTCAATTAGATTAGATAAAGAAGACAAGTACCATCTTTATTTAGCCTCTCTATTAAGATGTAAATGTTTAAATATCCCAATGATTTTGATAGAACAATGGTCGGGTGAGAAGTAAATTGCAAGTATCGATGTGAAAACGTTTAGATGATAAAAAATGCGCGCTCTCTTCGCTCGCAAGCGGATTTGTGGCGGAGGTGTGATGTGATATTGAGTCATTAGTGGAGATCTATATGAGGTATCCTCTGCTAGTTAGTTTAACGGTTAACTCGTTCACTGTCCGTGACTCTTTGTAGAGTTTTAGTCAATCATTTATTTAGTAAAAAGTGTGTGTCAGCTCCGACGCACGAATGGAGTTTACTCTTCCAGATCGACTGTTTAAATAGGTGTATGTTGCGCCGCAGCATACACTCAGTGGCGTGCACTTCATAGAGGCAAGAATTTACTGCCTACCCTGAGGTTACTTTACAAACCTGTATAGGAGAGGGAATTTACCATTTTGTACAATATGCACGTATAGTGCATACCCTAGTTAAAATCTTGTGCACGCCACTGTATGTCTACCACGCCACATGTACGTCTCACACCCGAGGAGCAGCAGTCCATGGCGTGCGCGCCCGCTAACAGTTTGCATATGCGTGCGAGCGCGCCCTAGCGTTGTTGACACTGTTGGCAGCGCATAGTGAAAGGTGCGCAGAATAGGTTGCGCACAGAAAACGTAACGCTGTCTGTCATTTGTTTATCGAATTTAACGGCCATATTTTTTTTATACCGGGGGCTATTTATATGAAAAAACGATTCGCAGTAAACCCCAAAAATAATATAAATATTGTGACCATGGTATTAAGTACAACTCATTTTTAGATCCATTGAATGGAAAGTACAAAAAGCTTGGTAATGGTGAATCTCTTATTTAGCTTAGTACAAAATTTCAAAATTGTTAACAATAGAAATTTTAGTATAGGTATATTACAGGTGAAATTTTAGTATAGATATATTACATTGTGAACTCTGCTAATCCGCATTGGGCCTTCTCATTCTGCGAAGAGACTCGAGCTCAACAGTGAGCCGAATATGGGTTGACAACGAACATTACAGGAGTCATCATGTCTCGTTGGCAAAGAGCGTATTTTTTTACTATGACATTTTTTATTGAAAAATTTATAAAATGTAGTGTTAATAAATAAGAAAAAGTACCAAAATTTGAGTATAAAATTGATTTACTGCATCGCCTTTAGCAAAATGAAATGCCATCACTTATCGTTCACACATCTATCTACATGTTAATAATTGAGTAGTTAATTGATGTATTTTTATAGTTTTTTAAACATCTTTGAATGTGTTATTACCTTGTCAAGATGTTCAATTTGTTTTAAAAAGAATTGAATTTTAAAATTTATTGTTGTGTAACACATCTGATTATAGTGCAGGAGTAAGTGGAGTAATCCATTCATTCATCCAATGTTCATTTCCCATACTGCTCTTGCCCACACCATATAAAGGTGTATATTAAAAAACCGGGCAAACACAAATCTTACTTGGACCAAAGATCAACTGAACAGCAACCTGGTATTGGGTAGTCAGCGTTATTGGTAGTAGTGTAGAGGTAAGGAGGCTTTGAAATGCTCGTATAGCCGGTCCTGTGTATGATCGCTTTCCGGTCGTGTCGGTCTGTTGTCCCATCGAACTATGACCGTGACCGTGAAGAGTGCACCTGTGTGTCACACTTATGCACTATAACATCTGCTGCGTAGGTGGTTAGTTTCAACATGAGTATGGCTACCGTAACTAAAAGTCTATGCCTTTATTATAAAGCTATAATAAGTAACAATAAAATATATAAACCTCTTTTTAACAAATATGATTCTTACGTTATTGTAAATTTTTACCGAAATACAATAAATCAAAATATCACTTATACGTAATATCGTAAACCACTTGACGGACAATTAGGCAGAGAGGTAGATTATTATAATTGGTAGACGTCGTTAAGAACGGATTTTGCGAGGGAGCTGGATTAAGAAGGTCTTACACGAAGGGCGGACAAAGTCACGGGTGTCAGTGCGTAAAATTTTAGCATATTTCGTGCTTCTTTAGTTTCTGTCAGAAGTTTTGCTAAGTGGTAAAGGCCTCCTCCAATAATAATCTATGCGGGCACCGCCACATTTGAATCATGCCGCGTTGCAAGAACTAGACCATGACTAAGGGCCCCGTTTGGGTTTGAAATTATTCGGGCACACTCCGACGTTATATCGTGAGTTTCAGCCTTGTTTCATGATAAATGAATATGAATAATACACTCGAGAGTATAAATTATACTAAAACTATACAAACAATTAAAAAACCCCTATTACAAAACCGTTTCATAATCCGCTTTAGCTTGTTAGAAGTGCTATCGTATTTTCACCACCAGCTCTCGGTGTAAGAAGGAATTCCACTTTCCAAGTGAAGTATTTAAAGTGAACTATTATTACATTGACGTTGAGGTTTTTTTCACATTAATTAGTATATTAATTATGTAAATTTGTATGCGAATCCACGATGCTTTATTGCGTTTAATCGGATCGAGATTGCTTTGCGCGATAGTGATCATCTATAAGTCACTGGAGACAGCGGTAAATTAGTGTTATCATTAAATTATTCTAATGTATTCTAATTGTATATTTGTCTTAATGCAATGAATGAATGTAATGAAGTTTATTTATTTAATGCAATTAGTTGATGTCCTCTCTGGTGCAGTAGGTAGTACTTTGGTTCTATAAAGGTCTTGCCGTCTTGGGTTCGTTTCCCATCACTGGTCACTTTAAGATTTAATATTTTATGGTCTGATGGAAGGCTTCGGCCGTGGCTAATTACTACTCTACGGGCAAAGATTTAGCCAAGCCATTTAGGTTATTTAGCCGCGTAGAAACCGTCGAAGGTTTGGGTAGAATACTTGTACCTCTTCCAAGTTAGCCAAAAGTATCGTTACTTAACATCAGGTGAGATCGCAGTCAAGGGCTAAGTTGTCATAGAATAAAAAAACAATATTGCTAGCTCTGTATTTTTAAGGACCTAGCATGAATTTGTCAAATTATTTAACAATTTATTTATTTTATAAACCAACAATATATTTATGTAAATCCATAATAATAATAATTCATAAAAAATCCACATATGTATAAATAAAACAAATATACTTACTGGTAAGTGACTACTAAGATACATGCATAATAAATAAATAAATAGATAATATAATTTTTTTTGTAAAGAAGAATTCCCCGCTTCAGCATACATCTTACACCACACAACAAATTGATGTTTGCCTCGTCCACAAGCGATTATTATTTCACCGCTAGGGTGGTTTTAGTACGTCTGCGACGCCGCCTTCTGTTACCAAGCTGATGTTATTTGCTTTTTAATAATACCATTTAAAGTGAGGGTCGCTTGCTACTCTGGCATCGGTCTGTTAGTTAGTTAAGCTACCATTTTACTGCTTTAGATTAAAAAAAAAAGAAATTTTTTTTCATATCTTTTAACTAGTAGACGCCTCCGTGGTTTCACCCGCGTGGTTCCCGTTCCCGTAGGAATACGGAGATAAAATATAGCTTATAGCCTTCCTCGATAAATGGTCTATCTAACATTGAAAGATTTTTTCAAATCGAACCAGTAGTTCCTGAGATTAGCGCGTTCAATCAAACAAACAAACAAACTCTTCAGCTTTATAATATTAGTATAGATTAGTATAGATACATATGACCAATATTTCCATTCCCCTCCAACTAGTCGGGAAATACTGTATTAGTAGTGGGTGGGTTGTATGGGTTCCAGTGATTGTTAGCCTATGTCGTCGAGGTTTTTTTTTAATTTTTATTTTTTTTTAGCTGCAAAGATGCCTGATGGTAATCGATGAGGCAGCCTACGGTGGAACGCGCTTGTCTAAGATTGGGCTTGTGAAGATGCCTATTAAATCTTGAGTTTGCATGAAATATGAATCTTTTAATTTCCTGAAAAATATTCTCAGTAGCAGGTCATAATTAAGATGTTTGTCGAGTGCATCTTCGGAGAGCACATCAAGTATGGCCTTAGTATTATCATTACCATCTGATAGTGATCATTACAGATTTATACCTGGTGGACTTAGGCTCAAGTTCGCTCGCTCATAGCCTAGTCCTTTATAGGCACTATATATTTTTTTCAAGTTAGCCCTTTACTACATTCTCACCTGATGGTAAGTGATGATAGGTGTAGAATGTAAGTTAATCAACATCCCTTTCGGTTTCTACATGAAATCGTACTGGAATACTAAATCGCTTGGCGGTAGTGTGGTGTGGAAGCCTCCTATCAGCCAGACCTGAACCAGTTCAGCCGAGGATCTAACCCAGGGCCTCCGCCACGTGAATCCACCGTGCATACCACTGCGCCACGGAGGCCGTCAAATAATGGTCAAAGGTTGATAATGATGTGTTAAAAATGTAATACATAAAGATAGCACTCTTTCTTTCTTTCCAGATATACCTAACTAGTTATTAATTCCCAGAATATAAACGTTCTAGTTAACTGTTTAACGATACTCTTGGCCTCATGAGGAAAATGGCCGATTCCTGATTGCCGGCGTAGTTTCGATTCTAGGACGTTTTTTCTTAACAAAGGTATTATTCTGTTTGTACATTAGCTACGAGCAACTGTGTCAGTAATTAAAACGATTAGACGGCGAGGTGTGGCGCGTGTGCTAGCGATTTCTCACAAGCGATTATGTTTTTTTTTTCAACTGTCTAAATAGGGAATAGATTATGGATTGTTAACTAACCCATACTATCTAAAAAAAGTGATTTTTTTGATTGCTGTATTGGTTAGTACTTTACTGGCAACATAAGCGGTGGTTAAGTTTTTGCGGAAAGGATAAGTATTGTTGCTACTATTCCACGTGGGCATAATTTTTATAGCTAAATACAATAATAAGTTAACATAAGTTACCTACATAGTATATACATTTTAAGGTAATATCTCAAAAAAAAGGAATATTTCTTCATTTCTTTTTCTTTTTTTTTAATAAGAATATTTGCCATATTTTTATAATATGACCAATATTCCCGTTTCCCTCCAACTAGTCGGGAAAGACTGTGCTAGAAGTGGGTACGACAATAGACCAACGGGGCGGGGATCGAACCACCACCTCTTGGTGATGAGTCCGACCGCTCTCATCGTTGAGCTATTGAGGCTTTGTACTCGTATACACTTACAAGCAATAGGTCCCAGCTTTGCTTGCGTAATCGTAGCATACGCAGGTAGTAAGTATTCAGATTACAGATATAAGTATAGCACTTTATTGTTAGATTATACATATGCTTGAACGAAATAAATGAAATCAAACAAATATTTCATTCAATTTCAGATACATTGTAATGCTGACAGTTTTATGATGCCGACTTCTGATTACCCACATTGTTTGAAATCTAGAACATTCTTTCTTAGCTGCAAACAAAGGGTTTTTACTGTTTTACTGTTTATATACTAGCAACTATGTTAGTAATGAAAATGATTGTAAATGTGGTGTGGTGCAAGTGACAGCGGGCCTTTATTAAAATATTATATTATACAAATAACACGTCTATTTTATCATAATACTTATTATTCCAAAACACATGACGTCAACGTTTTATGTAGATATTTTATGCAAAAAATAAACTACTTTTTTTGATCATAATGAACTATCAAACAACAATAACATCATTATAATGTATTGTATGTTAAATTAAATTTATAAAATTTTATTATATTGAATTGTTTGCAATTTACAAAATTACATTAAAATTGGTTGAGCATTTTTGGCGATATACAAACACAGTGATATTTATAAATAGGTACGCTTTCACTAGCGTAGTTTACTTTTCGTGAGAATACGAAGATAATATAGTAAATGTTCCTCGCTGATAATGAAGCTTTCTATTAGTGAAAAATATAGTCTAGCCGTGGAAACGTAACAATCAAACTCACTTTCACATTTATAATATAACCGTAAGTATGAATTAACATGAACACTTCAGTTCCGTTTTGCTAAATATAGCTCATTTCCCATACATATCTACATCCATAAATACTACATATTATTTTCGCCATCAATCTTACTGATCTCCATTGATGATACACCGAGTTACGTAAATTATAACCATTGAGTCGGCTAAGAGCACGTTGAGGCAATTTTGTAAAGCCCATTGCGATGCTGCTGGGCTATTATTATAATTCCTCTCTTTATCTTTTGTTATAGTTGCAAAAACAGGAATGAAGCATTTACGTAAAATCTCAATATTACGCTAAAATATTAATATTAAAGGCTAAATAATTAATGTTGTTTAATAAAATAAAGATTTCAAATCTTTCGTTCAAAGCAAAGACTCCACGCCAAGTAAGAAGTCCAGCGGCTAAAATCTGAACTAAAATTGACAACGCCTCACACAAATGCCAATAAGACCGATATTACTAAATGACAATGAGTGGCATTAAGACATAGCACCGTGTCTATGGGACTTGTTTTGTGGCGCGGAGTATACAATAATTTAAGACTTCGCTTCATTTTATTTTAAGGCATGCTCACACTATATAATGGCCTCAATGAGCAAACTAGTACCTTACAACTACTATGTACCAACAAGGCGTACTTATAACTGAAAATCAGTAGCAATCATAGTACTTGAAAAATAAAAAAAAGATATTAAAATGTTAAAATTGAGGTGCATTTTTTGAAGTTAACAAGAATTATTGAAGCTCATGAGTTAACTTGTCATTGAATAAAAAAGACATATAATATTTTGTCGCCGAAGACACCTTTTGAACCCGCTGTTAAAGACACCCTACCCTGTATAACAATTATGAATCATGTAAATTATAAATACTGAGCCAACTTAGAGTCTGCGGAATATAAGTGGCGTTTAAAACCCTCCCGGCACACTCTGACTGAACTTAAAATAAAATCTTTGGTTTGCAATTGATGAAACCGCTGTATTCGTATAAGTTTATAGATTTAGGGCACTGCTATGTAGGGCATATAGCTTGCATATCTTAAGAGATTTTCACTTGTTTGGATATTAATTAATATTAAATAACATTTTTGTGTGTTTCATTGACTTCGATCCACTAAATGCGACGTACACGATTCCGCTATTTTATACTCACTGACGAACTTTTCGCTTTTACCACAATTCGAATATGAAAAATGATTTTGGCGCCCCTTATAAACTACTTTTTTTGATCATAAGGCATTTTGAATTCTCTTTTTTTAACCGACTCCAAAAGGATTAGGTTCTAAATTCGACGCGTTTTTTTTTAAATGTTTGTTACCTCATAATTTCGTCATTTCATAACCAATTTTAAAAATTCTTTTTTTGTTCGAAATAGATTGGATATTTTATAATATTTCGATGTATCGATGATGTATTTTTGTTTTTTTTTTGCAAACTTTACTTGGGCATTACACACTTTGCACATAATATGGTAGCGGGGGCCCTGGTATGAACTATATGTTTATGGAATGCCAAAATTAAAATATACCAACAACGAAGTTACCATGGAAACGAACGCTGTAATTTTACAAAATGTTCAATCCGCTGTCAATGACACCCAACACTGTGTAACGATTATGAATTATGTAAACTTTAAACACCGAGCCGACTTAGAGTCTGTGGAATAGAAGTGGCGTTGAAAACCCCTCTCGCCACGGTTGGAGGGAGCTCATTATAATAATTGATCCAATTCTGTTATCTTTAGTTGGAGTTTGCAATCGGAGAAATGGTTGTGCATCGGAAGATCTCTTCAAATAATATTATGTTAATTAATACAACAATATATTTTTCCGACACTGTAGCCATTATGAGATTACGATCTTAAAAGAGTTATGTAGTTTTGCGAACGTATTTTAGTTTTTTTTTTTTTTTTATGAACCTTATTAGTAAGTTTCACTCCGGACGCAGAACATTATTGTGGATATATTGATTTTTTATAATTTTCAAATGCTAAGCTTTGCCTTATATATAGGTAATAAGATTTTATTTTCTAAGTAAATTGAACTAGTAGTTTTGATTTATTTGTTTTAGAAAATATTTAATTTCACAACCTAAATGTGGTGTCAAATACCTTATTATTCACAAGTTTTGTCTTTGTAATTTGATATAAAGTAAGAAAGTGACAAAACTTACGATTATAATCTTCGATACCTATCACAATGTGGTGTGAATCACATTTTTCGTTATCCTCAAAATTTGAATATATTTATAGACTTCAACATTAGGTACATTTATTTTCATGTTTCTATACTAAAACGTATTACCACGATGCGTATAAATTTAATTAAAGTATAAAAAGTAATCAAACCCTAGAACTAAATCCGTGCAGCGATACGTTAACCTTAATTCAATAAACGCTACTAATCGAATAAGCTTCGTTAAACTCCGCAAAGGGTTTTGCGACGTACACAGGGGCGAAAAAACGCTGACTCACGTCGCTACACGCTCACAAAACGCGTGTAACTTACGGTACAATGTGACACGTTTAGTGACGGCAATCAAGTTCATTAAACTACGCAATGCAATGTGTTAACAAATACCATGAATAATGGATTATTTTGAACTATAATGCATGGTTCAATATAAAGAACTAAGATTGCTATATTGAATTTTAATTAAATCGCTAGTTATTACTTTTATTTGTAAATTTTTGCTAGTAAAATTAAAGTAAATATTTAAAGATGTAGTTTTTGATGTATTATTTTGTTACAAATATATTCAAGAGTACGCGTACATTCAATGTTGCATAAGAGTTTTGCGCTAAGAATGGGCTGTGATGAGAATTGTAAAGTATTTAAAATTGAAAATTCGTAATATGTGGAGTTTGTTAGAGCTTTTATTCAATCGTTCGTTTGTCTCAGTGTACGTTGCCTATGGCTGATATAAAATCAGTCAGGTCGTCACCGAGAATCCAATAGGTTTTCATTTAATAAAACCCTTTTATTGGTTTAACTTGGATTTAGCCTTATACCACGTTAAGCTCTTTATACGGTATTTGTACGAGATTTCGCTTCGTTTGTATCAGTCCTTTGAAATAAAGCTACCATAGAAATTTACTATACAAGAATTGTAATAATTTACAATAGATTAACCAGTAATATAGTTAACAAAATTGATGTTTGTTTAATATTATAATAAAGTTTATGTGTTCTTTTAAATTTAGTAGTTATTGATTTGGAATTAATAGAATTAATCGCCGTTCTGTACGTTGTTCTTTAATCATTGACAGTTACAACAGTGTTATTGCACAAATCTTGTTGGAGCCGACCAATTGCAATGACGCAGAGATTATCGTGTTATCTAACTTGAAACCTTTAGTCTATTGATTTAAAATTGACATTCGCGTGAATAATATGGATTAAATACAACATAAAGCTTACACTTTACTCGTTCATCGGTAGAATGTTGTAATAAAAATCGCCTACCATTGGTTGTAAGGCGTGACCGTTGTAAGGAGATAATGAGATAAAGCTATCTTTATCCACTTGTCCGAAGGCACGCCTATACTGTATTATTTGTGTTAGACGCTAGATAAGCCCACAAATCTCATTAAAAACAACACCTATACCAACCACTTCTATATAAATATGCTATAGTGTAGTCTATGATGGTGCGCGCTTGCCTACTGTATGCCTTTCAATCTTGCCTTGAAAGTTTTCAAACCAAACGTGCTAGGAAGCACAGACGCCGGAAGGGCATTCTGCATTCAAATTAATTAAATTACAGTCGATTTTTTAGCGCAATGCAAACTCTAGGTCATTACCGGATGTGTAGTTTGTTTACACTTGGTAAAACGATGAATTTTCATTTCGTTTTATTCATTTTATTTCATTTCATGAGACAGGAACACTAAATTATGTAAAAATTGAAGGAATGTTCTGTCATCTTACTACATGTACATACATCTTACTACTTGTACATGTACTAGCTAAAAGGTGTTCCTAGAATAGATTGGCTTTACTAATTTGAGAAGAAATATAAGGAACACCACAATTTAGTTCCTCAATCACCATTTTAACATGACAGTAAGACGCCGCACTTAAATACAGAAGTAACTATACTGTAACGAGATTGCAAGTTTCGAAATCACCTCTACTTTTCTCATTCTATAGTATCATATTAGACAGAGATAGATAAAGGTAAAATAGAAACTCGTGCTATCAAGTTATAAAAACATCGAACAAGCGTTATAGAATAGTCCTATTGGCAATATGCCTATCGGTTGGTTTGCTTAAAAATTACGCCTTTATTGGTGTTAGTGTCAGTTTCCAATGAATTAGTTAAGTCGTAACTTCTGAGTGTCAGCAGATTTTCAAAAAATAATATTTTAACTTGTTTTTACCCGACTGCCAAGAAGGGCTATGTTTTTCGAGCGTATCTTACATTTACTCGTATGTATGTATGTATGTGACTTTGTAATATTCTTTTTTATTTTTAATGATTATAGTACGAGCATCTTATGTTTTTGTGAAAGTTTTATTTACAGTAAATGACGAAACATTCACCTAGTTCATTCAAGCTTGAAAAGTATGACACTTCTTTGGTGCTCTGTCAGTATTACTCAGAAGAAGAAGGGAAGAGCCGATGGACGTTGGGGTCCCAACGGGGGACAATATCAAACGGGTCTCTGGGACCCGCTGGATGCAGGTGGCTCAATACAGTGTTGTTTGGAATTCCTTAAAAGAGGCCCAAGTTCAGATTTTCATTCACAACCCATATACGACTCACTATTGAGCACGAATCTCCTCTCCGAAAGAGAGGGGTTAGATGTAGTCCATCATGAAAGCCCAATGCGGATTGGCAGACTTCATACACGTAGAGAAATATGAAAATTCACAGATATACAGGTTTCCTCACGATGTTATTCCTTCACAGTTTGAGACACTTGATGTAATTAAAAACAATGGAGATGCAAACCGTATTCGAACCTACGCCCTCCGAATCGAAGGCAGAGGTTGTATCCATAGAGCTATCATGGAATAGTTAGTCTTCATTTGTTTTTTTTTCAAGGGTATTTTGTGATCCAACTTAAGCAAGCCCGTTAATTTATTTGTATGGTTGTTCCATACACGTTTATTGTCTATCACAGCTATCAAACGCTACATCACACATATCACAGGTATATCACAGCTACATCAGTAGCGATTGGGAGCGAAGGGTGCACTCGCGTGGAACTCTTTCGCGGAATAGTGTGTTAAGAAGGTTTTACAAGCTCGCACTTACACGTACTAGTGGATTTTCCGCGGTTTTACTCGCGTTGTTTATAAAAAAGCGTGGTAAGATACTAGATAACTTCCCGTAGTTTTACACGGTTTAAATAAAATACATTTAGCATGTGTTACTAAAAATTAATGTAGCTTTCCGTTAGTGAAAGAATTTTTAAAATAACTAAAGCTAACGGTGGTATTATTAAGTATGTGTGGTCACTAAGTTACATTTATTACGAGATCTCGTAAAAAATAAAAAAAAAACCTACTTGAACAAGGATCCTTGAAACTTACTACCAAAGCCGCCACCATCCAAACTCCATATTCCTTTGGTAGAAGCATTTTTTTTTAAATTTATACTTTACAAGTTACCCTTGACTACAATCTCATCTGATGGTAAGTAATGATGCAATTTAAGATGGAAGCAAGCTGACTTGTCAGGAGTAGGATGAAATCCACACTCCTTTCGGTTTCTACACATTGTACTGAAACGCTAAATCGCTTGGCGGTACGTCTCACGTACTAGCCAGACCTGAACCAATTAAGAAAACCTCAATCGGCCCAACCGGGGATCGAACCCAGGACCTCCATTTTGTAAATCCACCGCGCCACGGAGGTCGTCAACTTCGTAACACCGTTTTCAATTCCAATTTTAAACGTCTAAAGCATTATAAATTATTAAATTTGAACCCATCAGTGTACAATCTCCCCAAGCAATCTATATCAGGTTGCATCACTTAACTACTGTTTAACCGCGTCTCCGTTTGAATCCGGTCGTGGTTTTTTGCTTTTGCGTATCGTAAATCGAGCGAAACGAAACTTTTTCTTTCTTTATATTCCTTTATCCTTTTTTTCCGAGTCTTGTATGTCTTTTTCGCGTTTAGAGGAATTAATTAAGGAGCGAGGCTGTTTATCGGGTCCGGGTTGTTTTACGATGAGGAATGGATGTATGAGAGATTAATTACGGCCGTTGTGTTGTCATCTCGGATTCCTGCTTGTACGTAATTATTGGAAATACATATAATTAAAAACATTTTATGTACCTCTGTATTTACGAGTAATCCAGTCCGGGGTATGCACCTCTTTAAGAAATTAAATATCACGTGTCTCAAACGGTGAAGGAAAACATCGTGAGGAAACCTGCATACCTGAGAACTTTCTTATTGTGTGAAGTCTGCCAATCCGCCAGCGTGGTGGACTGACTTCTGTCTGTCTGAGGAGACTCGTGCTCAACAGTGAGCCGAATATGCGTTGCTAATAATGATGATGATGATGAATGCGTTTAAACGTTTTTAGAAGTAGTTTAGTTTTAGTTTAAAGTCTTATTATAGTGTCAATGAGTATTTAAATGATAAAAAAGCTTGGTGTTAAACTGTATTAAGTATACGACTGTGTGCTTAGTTGTAAAATGGTGATAAAAAAAAAAATAACCTTGGCTGAGTTTGTTGTGGGGTCTTCTCGGACCAAGGCGCGTTTGGAACCTTCGTAACTTTAATTTTAAGTATTCGAATGATTATTATCACCATTATCTTAAGTTTAATATTATTACCTGACGTTTCGAAAGAGCTTGTAAACTAAGCCTATTTGAAATAAATGAATTTTGACTTTGACTTTGACTTTATTGAATAGGTTCCTTATTTATATAAAAAAAACACCTAATAACAGGGAATTTAATATTTTTGTTAAAATCATTGATGTTAAATACTGTTAGATGTGTTACTAGTTCATGAAAAACGAGGCGCTCAAAAGAGGCAATTTGACCATCTCAATATTAGTTGTGGTCAACAAACGTTATTTAAACAAATACGAGTCCTGCCATATCACATCTTAAATCCTAATTTACAGTCCACTTTAGAAGCATATGTTGGCGTCATCAATACCTAAATATCGTCTACAATGTCGAGTTGTGTGTTCAGGAAGTGTAAAACTATATATACATAAATAAATAATCGAATTAAAGACAAAATTGTGCATGTGTGCGCTCAGTTTTGTAGCCTATTATTCGGATCACCTTTTGCGGTGATTTTGTAGGAACGTAACCGATCTATAGTGTAAAATTATCAATGGTTAAAATGTTAATTAACGGATCTAGTAGGTGGCATTTGATAGGTGGCTCTCAGAAAAAAAACAGATAATTATTAATCATTTACTTTAGTACGTAGATAATTTTAAAACGCCGTCACCTATAAAATTGTCTTGTTAATTAAAAAATAATTATTCTGTCAAATGTAATTGGCAATATAGTGTTCCCACACCTCATTGGGACAAGGTTGCAAAAAGTTTATTACACAATCGTCTTTAGCACCATTGATTATAAACAATCATAATGAGATGTTTATAATTGTCTATGGGACGCGGTAAAAAATTATAGAATACCTTCACAGTGGCTTCATCTCTCTGTTAATTTTACCGGTGACTATTTATCTTGTCTATGGAAGATTTTCTTGAAGTATTGATTAGTGCCAGCTACTAACTACGTAAGTTCTCTTGAAGTATTTATCTACCTGCTTACTAACTACGTAAGATAATTTATTAAATTGTAACAACGCTCGTCTATAAGGACAGGTCAAATGATGCAATATTATATTTCTACTCAATGATATTAAATACTGTTAGATGTGTTACAAGCGCATGAAAAATGAGGCGCTCAAAAGAGGAAATTTATATACACAGTTCAATGTTAGTTGTGGTCAACAACCAGCGCCGGCCCGAAATAAATTTTAAAATGGAGCGAGATCGAACTATGGCGCCTCTCCTGTTTGTTCCTAATAATATGTAGATACCTATACCAAATTATGAGTGTAAAGTAAGAATGGAACGCGAAGATCTCGACCATACTCTGGGGTGGCCAATTGAAAATCAGGCGCAGTACCGTCTACGGTTGAGTAGGATTATCATTTAGGCGCTCTCTGGGATTTGGCGCCTGGAGCGACTGCTCCGTTCACCATATGGACGGGCCGGCCCTGTCAACAGCGAACGTTATTTAAACAAATAATACCTAAATGTCGTCTACAATATCTAGTTGTGTGTTCAAAAAGTGTACAAAAGTAATATACATAAATATATAATGGAATTAAAGACAAAATATTGTGCATGTGTGTGTTGTTATTCGGATCACTTTTTGCGGTGATTTTGTAGGGACGTAACCGATCTATAGTATAAAATTATCATTGGCTACAATGATTTTTTAAATTTTTTAAATAGTTCTATAACATTGACAACAAAAATTCATGTTTCCTTAGAAGGCACAAATCTAGGAGGCGACGCCAGACCAAGTCAATGAAACCACGACGATACACAAAGCGAAGCGATACAATATCCGCTTTTATCGGACGTTTACTACCTATGAACTACCTTACTGCCAAATTTTAAGTTATACGTCAAGCGGTTATCAAGATTTCGTGATGAATAATCTTTCGCATTTATATATTAAGATTTATGGTCGTAGAAAGAGTATTGTATGTCACTGCACGTAATTAGCGATTGTAGCACATGTGCTGTATAATGTGCTACAATTGCTCCTATTACAGAACAGTGGCATAAAAAACTATTATTTATTTTATAAGTAGTAACACTTCTAAAGGTCAGCGCGGGCCGGGGAGCGTGTAGCGATGAATGAAAAACCCACGACTGATGCACCTCTTTACCCCGCACGCACGATCTCACACCCGCGTAGTCTTTCCCCGTCGCCCGCATATCATAAGAGTGTCATCAACGAACTTGCCATATTGTACAATTGCTTAACTTTGGTACAAGTAACCCGTCACTGCTTTCCATTTTGTATTTCACTAGCTGACGTCGCGCGGTTTCAGCCGCGTGGTTCCCGTTCCCGTAGGAATACGGGGATAAAATATAGTTTATAGCCTTCTTCTATAAATGGGCTATCTAACACTGAAAGAATTTTTGAAATCGGACCAGTAGTTCCTGAGATTAGCGCGTTCAATCAAACAAACAAACAAACTCTTCAGCTTTATAATATTTTGTATTTCATTCGAAAGTCGCTTTTGCACTTAATTAAATTTTGGTCTATGAATGCAGTGTAGCTAATGTGGCTTACATTTTAAAACCAATCAATCCATTAAGCATACGGTTAAGCCATTCGCCACACAATGCAAGTGGCGGAATCAATATCACCCCCGCAGAGTATCGCATGGCAGGTACAATGGGTCGTTGCGACCACACGCGCGTGGCTAACGCGCTTGGAGTGCGAGGGTTAGGGTAATCGGTCTAAGATTTTTTGGTAATGGATTGGAAGACCACGGTTGACCATTATGACTACGTGTAAGTAGCTATGGACTACCCTACTATCCTAGTAATATTTTAAACGCGAAAATTTGTATGGATGTTTGTTACTCTTTATCACCGCAACTACTAAACCGATTTGGCTAAAATTTGGATTAGAAATAGATTTTACTCTAGATTAACACATAGACTACTTTTCATCCCGGAAAAGTCCAGGGTTCCTGAGGGATTTGTGAAAAACTAAAATTCACGCGGACGGAGTCGCGGGCGTCCGCTAGTTTAAAATACATTATTTGGACAATATACACATTTTTTAACGACCTCTCTGGCGTTGTTGGTTGAGGTTCTTAGTCTGAGGTCCTGGGTTCGATTTCCAAATCAGTCAGTTTTGGATTTATTTTTTCTAAATTGACTTAGGTGTGGTCTGTTGGTAGGCATCGGTCGTGGCTAGTAACCACCCTATTGGCTAAGGCGTACCGCCAAGATTTAGCGTTCAGGTAGGTTGCTGCGTAGAAACCGTTAGAGGAATGGGTAAAATTAACTTATACCTCTTCAAAGTAAGCCCGCTTCCATCTGAGACTGTATAGTCACTTAACATCAGGTTTGGAGGCATGAGATTGCTGTCTAACGCTAACTAGACACATAATTTAAAAAAACCATCACTATTTAGTACTAAAGTAAACAAAGGTAGGTACTTATAGCATTCGTAGTTCGTAATATACATAATATACGAAAATATTCAAAAAAATACAACCGACTTCAAAAACACAAACGGAGAGGAGTAAACTATAAACTCTCAGACAGGGATTATTATGTGATTCTTACAAAACCGATTTAAAATAAGACATTTGCAATAATAATTGTTAACTATTGCAACCAAACGCTGGCCTAATAAAACATATGGGCTTGCAAAATAAGGGTGTATGTCTGAATTATATATGATTAGTGAATATAATATATGATTTAATAACATAAAGAATCTTAAAGATATTATGATTAAATATGTAATAAAAAATATGATAAAACACCCCAATCAAGTCGGTAGCGATGCCGCCATGCGTGTAATCTGTGAAATTTCGGCTCATTTGTACGAGGCTTTATAGAGATGAGACCAAATTCAGATGAATGATACAGATCGACTTCACCACAGCTCAGCCATCGTACAGTTCTGACACTAATTAAATATCACAAATATATCTTAATAAGTTGACCTGTCAAAAGTTTTTGTGCTATTTATAATTATACTAGCGGACACCCGCGACTTCGTCTGTGTGGAATTCACTTTTCACAAATCCCGCGGGAATCGTGTATTTTTCCGGGATGAAAAGTAGCCTATGTGTTAATCCAGGATATTATCTATCTTTGTTTTGAATTAAAGCCAAATTGGTTAAGTAGTTGCGGCGTTAAAGAGTAACAAATATCCATACAAAATTTCGCGTTTATAATATTAGTAGGATAGATATCCTTCATACTAAAATAATAATATCGAAATTAAAACATTTAAATGCTTTACCGGTATATTAACAGTAGAGCTTTTGTGATATAGCTCGTACTGGTAAGTACTAACGCATTGTTTATTTATTCTACCAAGCATTCTTAAAGGGAGTGCTCCGGTATACAAGGGCGTGTTTGGTCTGTAATAATAATAGATACAAGTGGCTTAACATCTACGACTTAGGTTAATGGGTACAGGGCGGTACTTTATAGGACGTCGTCTTTATATATGCCCTACGAAGTGTTTTTAAAGGCTGGGCCTTCCGCTTTTGTCAAATATTACAATCAAAAAGGCTATTATTACATAAAGTGAGTAGCTATATAGAGTACACTATAATATTGTGTTAAAATTGTTGTCTATAAAGAAACTATTGTCCCATTCGCGACTCGCCTTGTGTAACTTACGAACTGTACAGTAACTAAACCGTGGTCTGGTGTGGTAACCATTAAAATAGTATTAAGCCCGCCCCAGGCTATGATACGTAATGACGCCGTCTAAACAAGATTGTGTGTATGTCTGTATAACATACCAACTCTCGTGAATATGTATTAAAAGCTTCAATCATTATCATCATCTTCATGAAGGTCCGCCATTCAAACACACTGGTCTCTTTAACCTGCATCTTTCCTACAAATTGTTTTATATCAGTACACCTAATAAGATTGACCAAGAATGTGCTTTTGAAAAAGCAATTCTTTCATCGTAAGGGGCTGTAAGAACATGACTGGGGGAGCTAGCTCCCCCGAGCCTTACCCGGGCAAGAAGGCTAAGCCTCGAGGCTTTTATCCCCAAGCGGGTTTTCATCTGGGAGGAGATGACTTACCTGCTTCCATAGATGTAGTTGATAGAAATATAGAACCTTCTGTATTTCTATCTATCTAAAAATACACCACTTGTTAATTACTTATGTTGAAGGAGAAGTACGCATCGCGCGGGGTGTATTGCCAATCCTAGACATTACGGAACAAAAAACAATTACATAACGAAACCCTATCTATATAGGAACAGTAGTTCAATTACATACATCCTATCCTACTAGTATGTATGGATGTTTGTTACTCTTTAACGCCGCTACTACTGAAGCGACTTGGCTGAAATTTAGAATGGAAATATATTTTACTCTGGATTAACAAATAGGCTACTTTTCATCTCGAAAAAATCCATGGTTCCCGAGAGATTTGTGAAAAACTGAATTCCACGCGGATGAAGTCGCGAGCGTTCGCTAGCAATATTAATAAACTAACTGACGCCGCGCGGTTTCCCCCGCGTGATTCCCGGTCCCGTAGGAATACGGGGATAATATATAGCCTTTCTCGATAATTGGGCTATCTAACACTGAAAGAATTTTTCAAAACGGACCAGTAGTTTCTCAGATTAGTGCGTTCAATAAACAAACTCTTCAGCTTTATATTATTAGTATAGGTTACATTTATACATACATAAGTTAGATATTACAACAATAATAATAAATGCCTATGATTCACCAGCTAATCGGATTTCCTCACCCAAGCGGCAGGGTGCGAGACAAAGCATCGGATCGCTGTCGGTACAAAGGGGTCCGCTTTATGTTTTGACAGGAGTCAATAAAGTGGACTGACAGAGTTGTCAGTCCCCTGTACAATATATACCTGTACAATTAATACGGGTACATAGTATTATTTAAATAAAATTTAATTACAATTCATTTTAAAGAATGTGAGAGATTGGTATTTAGTTTTTCTGTCATAACTTAAATTTAAATTAGGCACGCTCAAGCTTTCGATTAACTCTTCTATCTACAGAAGGCAGTGATTCTTAAATAGGCGCGTATTGTGAGGAGGTTCCTCACTCTGGTGCCCTGACCACCGTTGCTAAGGCACTCAAAATTTCTTGGACGGGAGGGCTGATAATTTGTATTTTCTAAGCACTGTTAAAAAGTATAAAAACAAGTCTTTCAGGCGTAAACACACGTCAAACTGACACATGATTTTTTTTGAGTCGGTGATGATGATGAACATGTCTCATGTACCCAATTGTCCCCCTGTCATGCCCTGTAAAGAGCTTACAATATTTATCCTTTATGCTGTTAGGGTCAACAATTGGTACATTTACCCTGTTTCATATTGTAAATGTCTGTGATCCAATAAGCTGATTGGTTGGGGGACTGATTTATTGGCTTATGAAACGAAATTCTTTCGCAAAGATTCCATCGTTTTTCTTCACTTTATATTTTCCGCAGTTGTTGCAGGAAGTTATTATACGGTATTTTATTGTGAGTTTTGAGGAAAGTCTTTAGTTCAATTCCTAGATCTAATTGTTTTTCCATGAATAAATTATTTTATGGCGATAGACGTCCACTGCAGAACAAAGCCCAAATGTTAGGAATTTCATATACCATGGTTATGAGCCGCCAGCATTCAGCAGCTCCTAGATATCTATTTGATGGCATTTAACGTAGAGTAGCTATTCAAACAACCTCCAGCCAGTTCTTCGAACTATGCAAAAAGGTATATAGATTTTAAACCTAATACATACAAAATTTTATTTAAAACTTCAAAATGACGAAAACGATATACATAGAAATACATTAATGACTTATTTTATTTAAATATATTAGATACAATACGCTTTCTAAAGCTTTGATTCAGATTTGACGCGCCCAAATCGTAGGCAACAATAATTTACTTGAATGAAAATTAATTCCCAGTAACTACGCCCCGATATTCAAGGTGTGGGTTAGGGGATATAACCTTGTATTGGAAGTTTATGGGAAATCGACGAACTTAGCCATGCTATTATCGCAGCAATATGTCGGAAAATTGCAGAAAAAACGCTGTTCAACACAATAGACTACGTACACGTAACCTTCACTGAAGTTAGTACTTAATTGAATAATCGAACATGAGAATTTAGGACAAACATGATCATACTACCTCAATACGAAATCATTTATTAAAAATCAACTCTAAATCAATGTTTTTAACATTCAAATTGCAAAACAGAGAACGGTAGATAGGACATTGTATTAAAACAGTGATAAGTAAAGAAGACGTAAGCTGAATTCCTTGATCTTTCAAAAATAAACTTTAGAGTGAAGGATTTAATGCTATTTTTGTTCGACTAAAAAGAATCATGTTCACACATGGCTGAGCATGTATGCCAAGCTAAATTAAGTATGCCAATATCATAAACGTTCGCGCTTCATCGCTTAGAGCCTTCATCGGAATAACTGTTTTCCGTCGATTTTTCTCGTGTAATTTACTCACATTTCTATTCCAGTCAAGGTCCTCAATATGGGAAACTGATTGTGCTGATTGTGTATGAAACTTCTTTAATAAATAAATAATGTTGTTATTAGGTTTTCTGTAAAGGTTAATGCTGCAATTTAAATAATACAAGTTCTTTGTGAATTGTAATATTTTGTTTGAAAAAGTTGTAGAAAATGGGAAATATCAGCAGCCGTGAAGTCAAACAATATTCAGATGAAGACATCATCGGTTTGTTTGTAATTTGATTAATATTTTAATACAAATAAAATCCTCCAGCCAGATGGTCCGACGACATGAAGAAGGTAGTGGGAAGTGACTCGATGAGAAAGGTGGAGGATCGTGTGTGGTGGCGTGCTCTCGGAAAGGCCTATTAAAAAAAAAAAACGTATATAGGCTGAAGATGGTGATAAAAAAATCCAGTTTATTTCTTAGTTAGTTTTATTTATTGTTGAGATTACGACTACTTTGGTAACGTTAAGTCAAAAGAAATATCATCTAGAGTTTCACAGCCAGACAGACTAGTATTAAGTTTTTATTAGTTGAATTTAATTATAAATATAGTTTTTTTTTGTAGGCAGACAGTCACTAGAATCGTTGCACCAAAGTGAAACCTTTAACTTTTTGGAAAACATATTTTTGAAAAATAATCCAACTGGAAATTAAACAAACACATTTATTATTACGAAACATGTTTAAATCAAAAATGCTTTTTATTTTTTAAAAATATATGCTTATTAATATTATAAACGTGAAAGTTTGTATGGATGTTTGTTACTCTTTAACGCCGCTACTACTGAAGTGATTTGGCTGAAATTTGGAATGAAAATAGATTTTACTCTGGATTAACACATTTGCTACTTTTTATCCCTAAAAAATCTATAGTTTCCCGAAATTTGTGAAAACTGATGATTTTGATTATATGAATGTTTGTAACTTTTTCACGCCTCGACTTCTGAACCAAATTAGCTGAAATTTGGCATTGAGATATATTAAGTATAGTCTGGATTAACACGAAAATCCATGGTTCCCGAGTCCGCTAGTTATTTATAAAATTGTAGCTATTTCGTTTAACATGTGAGCATCACAACTGTTGCACCAGAGTGACCATCCGAACACAATTATACAACAGTTAACCATCCCGGTCTGCCCTATGTCCTAGGTCACACAGTAACAGTTAGTGATTGCTGCAATTCAACGCAATTGTCAACAATTGCCATGCTTTGATTGTCGGATAATATGGTGATCGGCGTTATTATGTCCATTTTATGTGAGTTTATGCAAATACGTTGCTATATCAGGAAATAAGCTGTTTTCTAAACATCATTTGTCTCGGTTGAACGGAATTTCTTTAGAAAACTCTTGATGTTATCTATTAAAGCGAACGGTGTTGGCGCGAGCTGGAATGCACATAAAGATGAAATGGAAATCAAAGAAAAACTCTTTATTAAACTACTATTCACTACTGGAATAGTTTTACTTGTTTGATATATATCATCATCACTATCATATCAGCCGATGGACGTCCATTGCAGGACATGGGCTTTCGTAGGAACTTCCAAACATCACGATACTGAGCCACCTGCATCCAGCGAATTCTGTGCGACGCGCTTGATGTCGTCAGTCCACCTGGTGGGGGGTCGACCAACACTGCGCTTACTAGTGCGGGGTCGCCATTCAAGCACTTTGGGACCCCAACATCCATCGGCTCTTCGAACTATGAACTAGACACTTGACTCTAACAAAAATTAGCTCTTAAAAGCTTAATATAATATTTTTTTTAATTAGGTACCCTAAAAAAATATTTTTCAAGATTTTATTTTACGACTTTGTTCACATTTATAATTTACATATTCATGCTAATTTACAGCTTTCTAGTAATAATAGTCTCTGCGCTACGCCGCGGACGGACGGACACACGGACATAACAAAACTACAAGGGTTCCTTGTGAACTACAGAACCCTAAAAAAAGACAACGTTACTCCGCGATTAAATACAATTTACTCAATGGTTAATCTAACTCAACTTTAATAAGTTATAATAGTGTTAATTGTAATTGTATTAAGAAATGTGGGTTAAGTTGTTGTATCTATCCATTGTTTTTGTTCTAGCTGTAAATTTCCCTACAATGTAAATGCTTACGTAATCATTTGCATCCTACTAACTACCCGCTTCTTAATAACGCCAACATCCATAATTATCTTTAATTGCAGATAACATTTAGAATTGTCTTGTTTAATATACAACGAAATAATTATTGGGTATTGTTTTAACCGTGATAAGTGGATGTTTTTTTTTACAATTTAATGTTTTTTAATTCTTATTATTCTATTTGTGTAGTTGTTTACGCTTGTGCGCTGGTTTACTAGGTGTCATTACCTCTTTTGTTATGAATTTTAAATAATTCATTAATATTACATATGTCCACTGATATAGAATAGCGAGAATTATTCTACAATAACTTTCCTTTTCTAATTTCACAACATTAACAAAGATTACATTTTGTTACATAATCAGTTATAGACTTAGCAAATCGTTACTATTATAAACTCTTTTTAACAAAAAAATTAAACCGACTTCAAATCAAAACTCATCATCATCATCTCCTTACCCTTATCCCACTTAAGTGGGGTCGGAAAAATATGTCAATCTTTTACATTCGTTTCTATTACTCGTCAATTCATCATCCACTCCTTTTACACATGTCCTCTTTCACACAATCCAACCATCTCTTCTTTGGCCTTCCTCTCCTCTTATGTCCTTGCACTTGCACATTCAACATTTTTCTAGTAATATGACTTTCCTCCCTACGCATTACATGTCCATACCAAGCTAACCTTCTACTCCTCAATTTTTCTGTCACTGGCGCCACCTTCAGACTTCCTCTTATATACTCATTCCTTATCTTATATATTCTTGTCACACCACACATCCATCTCAACATACGCATTTCGTTCACATGCATTCGTTTACTATCCGTCCCTTTCAACGCCCAACATTCTGATCCATACAGCACTCAAATCCATACAGCATTCAAATCAAAACTAAAGCGAAAAATAACATCGTACTATGTGCTGTCTTCGGATCACTTTTAAGGCGTTGCTAACAGTGAAAAACAATTCAATGCCGCAATTTTAACCGTGTTTCATAATAAATTAATAAATATTTTCTGGCTGGTGGGAGGCTTCCGCCGTGGCTAGTTACCACCCTACCGACAAAGACGTACCGCCAAGCGATTTAGCGCGCCGGTACGATGTCGTGTAGAAACCGAAAGGGGTGTGGATTTTCATCCTACTCATAACAAGTTAGCCCGCTTCCATCTTAGATTGCATCATCACTTACCATCAGGTGAGATTGTAGTCAAGGGCTAACTTGTAAAGATTAAAAAAAAATATATTTGAGTATGATTTTAATTCACAAGTTATTTGTCTTCTAATTATAGCGTTTGATTCAAAAGACAAACCTTCATAAGTTCGTCTTTTGATTTTACTTACGATGATTGCGATACCAAAGTAGTACATATTATATAGATCATCATCATCATCATCATATCAGCCGATTGACGTCCACTGCAGGACATAGGCTTTTGTAGGGACTTCCAAACATCACGATACTGAGCCGCCTGCATCCAGCGAATCTCTGCGACTCGCTTGATGTCGTCAGTCCACCTGATGTGGGGTCGACCAACACTGTGCTTACTAGTGCGGGGTTGCCATTCCAGCACTTTGGGACCCCAACGTCCATCGGCTCTTCGAACTATATTATATAGATATTAAATTATAATTGGTTTAACATTCTTGATTACAATGCGATCATATAAAAAAAAACTTAGACACGAATTGAGAACCTCCTCCTTTTTTGAAGTCAGTTAGAAATGTTCCATTATTTGAGTGGTTAATTCATGTTGATCTAAATTCTACACCAGCGGTCATTTCTTTTTGTTTATTCGAAGCGATCTGCGCCCCGGTTCATTGACCCGTCTAATACGTTTATAATTACACCACACATGACGAACGCGTTGGTAAACATAGGTTACTGTGACGTAGCTGGATAGTTTTTTGTCTGCATCTTTTAAAACTAGCCTGTGATCGCTAGACCTGCTTTTTGGAGTTTACACGGAATCGGAACGGATTTTTCATATAAAGCCCCCGGTATGAAAAAAATATGTTATCGCCGCATTGCAACGACTTGCGGTACGGACGGCTTCAGTGTGCTCGTGGCGTTCAAGCCGTCCACATCTCTTGTTGTGTAGTTCTTTATGGGTTACTTGGGATAGGCGGGGAGAGTGACTTGAGTGGAAAAGGGAAGTGTTTGTTAACAGTCAAAGGATCCTTGAACCCTACACACAACGTTCACAAGTGCGTGACTTCACTCAAGGTCATTCTCTGCCATTCTTGGGTCTTATTTTGGTTACAGTTTGATTTGTTAATTAAGTTGTCCTGACAAATGTTGTAAATCATAACCTTTGTTCAACATTAGTTATCTTATTTTTGTAATCACTGGTGCGCCCGCACGCATGTGCTGGCTGTTGCGCGCACGCCGCGGCCTGCTGCTCCTCGGTTGCGCACCTTTCACTTTTCAGGCGTACTATTAAGACGTACATAGTGTATGCTGCGGGGTAACATACACCTATTTAGACAGTCGATCTGAAAGAGTAAACTCCATTTATTAAGACCAATATTCCTGTTGCCCGGCAATTAGTCGGAATAACTGTGTTAGGAACATTAGTCCTGGGCCCAGGAAGAACATACATTCATGACAATACTGATGAACAGTATGTAAGTCCTGCTGACCTATTTCCTATTTTGGTCTTTATTATTATGAAATCAACTAAGAAATGTCATCTATCTAAGGGTTGTTAGTAAGCATCGGATGACATTTATAAATAGTTGACAAATGCCAACTAGCATACGATGAAGATAGTAGATAGCTGAGGTCGATATTATTTTTTTTATAAATAAAAAAAATCAAACCATATTTATTTTATAATTACACATTTTATAACATATAATGTAGTTTTAATTTTATAACCAAAGTTAAAAAATAAAAACATCAGAGTTGATTTTTGTAGAATATAAAAATAATTTTGTAGAATAAGCAGGTCTGGACATCGCATCCCCCCACTCCATCTCGCTTCAAGCGGAGTTTCGTTCACGGAAACGACAGCTAAATGACTATTCTAAATTATCTGTACTTCCTAAACTAGTATTATTTGTAAGTTATATTATTACTTATCTGAGTGTTTTACCACTGAACCATCGAGAGTCGTGATAGCCCAGTGGATACAACCTACCTTCGAAACGGAGGGCGTAGGTTCGAAGCCGGCCTGGGACATGCACCTCCAACTTTTCAGTTAAGATAAGATAAGATAAATATACTTTATTTGCACACCACAAAGACAGTAACAAGTGAAATAAAAAACAAATTAGGAAGAGATCAGCATACATAAGGCGGCCTTATCGCTAAGTAGCGATTTCTTCCAGGCAACCTTCGGTTTAGGAAAACGGTTTCGGTTTAACGTGCATTTTAAGAAATTAAATATTCCGTGTCTCAAACGGTAAAGGAAAAACATCGAGAGGAAACCTGCATACCTGAGAATTTTCTTAATTCTCTACGTATGTGGAGTCTGCCAAAATTTGATAATAATGTTATTTTGTAGACTGCAATATAATTATAAGTTTTGTATTTGGTTTTTGTAACATTGTTAAAAATAAAAAAAAAGAACAAATAAATGAGAGAAAAAAAAAAGTTGTATATTGCAAAAAATATTCAGACGCCGGCCGGAAGGGCATTCCTCGCTTTGGCCGATCAGAATAGAAACATGAATTTTTTATTGACTGACAGTTAGCCCTTGACTGTTCTCACCTGTTGTTAAGTGACGATAGTCAAACAAGTTAGACCTTCAATCCAATCTAAAAATTCAAACCGTCTGGTACACCTGACGTTTGACGTACGCGATCGCTCAGAAGTATACCTTACGGTAGAATTCATATACGTTGTAGGGGCACCTTCAGGGGATGATTCACCCGCTGAGTGTATAATTCTCAAACAAATAAAGGTTAAGAGCGCGCAGCGCGACGGTACAATATGGATAAAATTCGAAGCGCAAACGAGACGCCGAATTATGACTTTTACGTGAGTGAAAAGCATAGAGTGATTGACGCGCGACGCAAATTTTATGACGTGAGCGCCAAAACCATTTTTACCTAATTGCAAGTAAATTAAACAACATAACGAAAAACAAAATGGCCATGTTCAAGATATATACCTTTTTTTCTATACAAAACATAAATTTAAGAAAATAAGTTTGCTTTTCCTGAGATTGAAAGCAAAATGTGAGCTAAACATGTATTTTTCAAAAAAATAAACTATCGAGAAAAGTTTTACAAATTGTTTATTTTGTATAGTCATAACGAAGCTAACACTTTGAAATATCATTCACCCAAATAGGCTCCTAACTTTTCCAGAATCTGAAATCCAGAACCATTTGTAACCACCAAATTACATATTGCACATTCTTAAATTCGACTCTCAGCGGCTAAATGATTGAGGGTGCCCCTACAATGTCCATGAATTCCACTGTTAGCAGTCCTAATCGCCCAACACTCTTGAACTTCCCAAAAAGATGTCGCGTGTTGTCTGTGAGAACGCTATCGCCACAATTATAGGTGCAAGTCATTGGCCAGACATGAATGGCTGCCGTGCTGACATGCGAGCACGCCAACGAAAACGAATCTTGCCGACACGTCACGGCAAGGGCTGCTACGTCGTGTTACTCGCCCACCGTTACTGCACTTCCGCGTGTTACTTGTGTTACTAAAACAGTAACTGTACAGATCATAATGCTGGAATTACACGATCGATGATAGAGGACGCAGCCACGTGCGATGGTCTTGTCATGGGATGTCGTGTTACTCGCCCACCGTTACTGCACTTCCGCGTGTTACTTGTACTACTAAAACAGTAACTGTACAGATCATAATGCTGGACCCTCCCGATGGCCTATCGCGATACCTAGCTCATCGTGAATAGGCGTAGTGGCATTTGATGGTTTGTGACGCGTGCGATAGTCTTAAGATGGCCTGCTACGTCGCGCCTGTTACTTGTCCACTGTTACTGCATTCATCATCATCATTATCAACCCATATTCGGCTCACTGCTGAGCTCAAGTTTCCTCTCAGAATCAGAGGGGTTAGGCCTTAGTCCACCATGCTGGCCCAATGCGAATTGGCAGACTTCACACAAGCAGAGAAAATTCTCTGGTATGCAGGTTTCCTCACGATAAAATAAAATAAAAATAAATAAATATACTTAAACAATACACATCACTATTTAGCCCCAAAGTAAGCATACAGAGTAGCTTGTGTTATGGGTGCTAAGATAGTTGATATTAAAAAAAAAAAAAATAGTTTATTTCGTTAACATCAATCAGTAACAAATAATTAAAGGCTAGAGCCTTCTTTTAAGAGTTGATATTATAATATTCATATACATTTATATACTACATATAAATACTTATATAATGTATAAATACACACAGACACTGGAAAACACCCATGCTCATCACACAAATATTTTCCAGTTCTGGGAATCGAACCCACGTCCGTGGATGCAGAAAGCAGGGTCACTACCCACTGCGCCACGCGGCCGGCCAAGGCCGATGTTTCCCTTCACCGTTTGGGACACGTGATATTTAATTTCTTAAAATGCACACAACTGAAAAGTTGGAGGTGCATGCCCCCGACCAGATTCGAACCCACTCCCTCCAGAATCGGAGGCAGACGTCATAGAGGTTACTGCATTACCTTGTATATATTTAGACCCATCGTGATGTTCTAACTTCGAACACAAGACTATACGTGGTGTCTTTTACTCCTCTACCGTTACATGCACTCATTAAGGAGAAATTGTATGTATCTCCTCATCGTATATTGCCGTTGGCAATTTAATTTGACCTCAGCAGCGTTACAGAGGGTTCTGGGCTATCACAGAAGCATTGCCTGGCGGTGCCTGATGACAGAAACAAAAGAAAAGATGGGTGGAACGACTCTCTAACTCATTGAGACTTCTACCTCGGCTTTGAGAGCCGTTTGGATGGGTATGTAGTGGCCTAAGCCTTCATACAGATGACGTTACCAATGAGAGAGTTTGTCGAAGACGCTGTGCAACGCACTTCTGCGTATGTTCACTTGTGCTACTAAAAACAATAATTGCACAGATCATAAGATTGCATCGTTGCCAATACGTCAAGAAGGCCTGCTACGCGCCCTTCTTACCAGCCGTTACATCCGCGTTGTACTACTAAAAAATTAAATGTAAAGCGTACAGATCATAATGCTGGAAATACACGATGATCCATTGTGATTTAGGCCATCGTGTAGAAGGCGTCGCGTCTGTTGACTTAAGTCAAGCAAAGCAAGCAAAAACAAGGTATATCTTGCTAAGATTCGCACGAATTGCTCGTTTAAATATATTACGTAGATAAGCATTTATAATTAAACGTCAGTTTAAGTTTAACAACGGTTAGAGACACCGCTAGGGTCGAGTGATAAGATTGAACCGCGTCTATTAAATGTTCATTAGTGGAGTTGTGGATGAAATTACACTTAAATATGAGAATTCCAACTTTTGTTTCACCGCCCCCAGGCTCAGTGTAATAGTTGTTTCAAAACAGTTTAAGCTATTTAGAGCGTTGACCTTTGCTTTACAATCTTTAAAAATGTAACGCAATACGCAGTGGTCGCCATAGGCAACCAAATCACCAGCCCCACTCACAGCACCTATATACAGGTAATAATATGATGCATTTGCACTGAATGGAATGACTAGTAAGTCGTTATAGCCCAGTGGATATGAGCTCTGCCTCCGATTCCGGAGGATGAGGGTTCGAATCCGGTCCGGAAACCTCCAACTTTTCAGTTGTGTGCATATAAAGAATATCACGTCTCTCAAACGATGAAGAAAAAACATCGTGAGGAAACCTGCATACCAGAAATTTCTTAATTCTCTGCGTTGGTGAAGTCTGCCAATCCGCATTGGGCTAGCCTGGAGGACTATTGGCCTAACCTCTTTCCTTCTGAGAGGAGACGCGAGCTCAGCAGTGAACCGAATATGGGTTGATAATGATGATGATGTTGGAATGACTAGTTGAAAAATTTATTTAATTGCCTTTTAACAAAATCGTACATACATAGATTTTGTTAGAACTCCCGGACTCCCCCTACTTCTATATCTCTGGATCCACTGAACCGATTTTGAAAATTCTTTTACCACTAGAAAGCCACGTTATCTGTGTTTGTCATGGGCTACATTTTATCTCCATATTCTCACGGGAACGGGAACTACGCGGGTAAAACCGAGGAACGTCGGCTGGTTTAAAATAAAAAAGCACAACATAATCCAAAGCAATTATTAATAGAAAATCACATAACACGTTTCAAAGAAACCATCTTCAAACACTTAGCAGATAGAATACAAGTAGCTACTTACTCATAACAACTGAGCAGTTCACGATTCACTGACTTTATTACTCAGTTATAGTAATACCCGCCTACCGTTATTACGGGCAAAAACTGTTGGAATTTATTATGATTTTTCTTGGAAACGGTCATTTTAATTATTACGATGCGTTTTTTACCCGTCCCATTATCCGTTTCTAGCCTAATATGAATAAAGAAAATACTAGAAATCATTCGATGATTCCGTCCATTGTTTTTATGTGTATGCACCTTAGACCAATTATAGAAGGACCTGTATCACACTCATAGTCATGAGCAAAATGGTCTGTCATTTTCTGAGTAAAACGAGCTTAGATTTGGTATATATCTTATACTAAACTAGATGTTTTTGCCCGTTTTTTACACCATTCAACTATACAAAAACATTTTTACGGAGCTCTATAATCGACGAACACGATTACAACTATTTAACATCGATTCTATAGAGACAACTTTTATAATCGCATTAGATCGTTGATCATATACTTAGGCAGAAAAGTAACGTTTAGCGAGGCAAGTCCTATACAATAATTGGTCTAAGGTATGCAAAGAATACATAGCTACAAATTTTTCTAAATGTCATTTTGAAAATTCCGTAAACCTACATTGTTCTGATATATGAATCAATGGACCACCTAATTGAGGTATAGAATAGATTAAATTACTGATAAAGTTGGAAGAGGTGCAAAGCTCAAATGGCAACATGGCAAAAGAAAGGAAGGAAGGTAGTTTTTCTGGGACTGACCTTGGATTGTAAATTATTTTATAACACAATTGCTCGTAAAGTATCTCTTATTTCACTAATTTCATTATTGTAATGTATCTTATTACGCACATGTAACGTAATGCCGTAATGTAAAGTAAAACGCACATGTGCTGTAATGTCATTCAAAATGTTTATCATCTGTCTAAAAACAAACGGTAATTTTATAAATCTTAGCAAAGAGTTTTTTATGGCAGAAAAGTGCTCAACATTTTATGAATAAAATTAACTTTGTGAGATAAAATATAATAAAAAAATCTTCCATTTTAATAATTTTGGCAATAACTGACAAGCACTTATCTGTAACAAAAACACAAAAATATTAATTTACTTTATCAGTAGTACTGGTTTTTGGTGCATTTGTTTAGAAAAAACGCACGCGTTAAAAGCATTACTTGCATTTACTTTTATTTTAGGAATATTTCATTATGTAATTTATCAATTATTTTATTAAAAACACTCTTAATAGAAGAAGCGAACATTATAAAGCATTTCTTATTTGTTTAAGAATACTTACTTACGCTTCTCAGACAAACTTCTGATATAAAGCCATACCAATAAATTAGCATCATAGACAATATCCCACATCTAAATAAAACCTATCTCAAACCATCGATTATAACTTAATCGAGTTACAATTTATAGAAATAATCGGTCATTGATTTATCGATATGATTTTTATGCTAATTTATTTGGAACCATAATGTATTGTGTTTAAGTTTCAATTTCGGCTGTAGTTCGAGGTGTATGAATACAATTTGTATCGGAAAGATATCAAAGGCATACTCGTTTGATACTACTTTGAATAAATCAACAAAATCGACGGGCGGCAATGAGTAATGCCCGAATGTATGCAGTAATTTAGAACAGGCAATGGTATAGAGTAGCCGTTGATATCGAAAAAATATGTTGATATTTTTTTAATTTTTTACAAATCGTAGATGCAACTGTTAAATATTTTTACATTTTATAAATTATTGTATTGTATTAAATATCGTCCATTGCAGATAATAGTTCCATTTTATTAAACAAACCAGCAATTAACAGATACAGTAAAAAGACTAGAAGAATCAAAATCAATTTTTTATTGCAAACATGAATCAAATATTGTAGAAAAAAAAATCTTAAAATTCAATAATTTCTGATGGACAAAAGACGGAAAGCACTTTTTTTTATTCTTTACAAGTTAGCCCTTGACTACAATCTCACCTGATAGTAAGTGATGATGCAGTCTCAGGAAGTGGGCTAACTTGTTAGGAGGAGGATGAAAATCCACGCCCCTTTCAGTTTCTACACGACATCGTACCTACCGGATCGCTAAATGGCGGTACGTCTTTGCCGGTAGGGTAACTAGCCACGGCCGAAGTCTCCCACCAGTCGTACTTGCTTAAATAGGACCTAGTAAGCACTGAGACAGTTTATAGATAAATCCACTTGACTATTGAGTATTCTAAGGGAATAAGGGAGTATTCTAGAGACACCGGAAGTTGAAAGGGCATACTAGATTGTTAGCAGCAGTGCGTGCATGCAATAAATGTAATCAACATTCAATCATTTTTAACACCTATGATAACTAGTGGTTTCATAACCGCAAAATAATCGGATTTATAGCTCAAGGACCCTCGCCCTAACTATAAGAGAAGCTAAACACTGTTTCATCTTTACACTGGTAAGGCAAGCAGACCGCGCACGACCACTCAGGTCGAACGCCGGTGACAGACTGACTCATTGCCCCCACTACCAATGTACATGAGACAGTGTATGTAGTATTGTAGGTATCTATTTGGTATATATAAATACTACACCTTCCTCAATTGGCTTTCCAACACTGACTTAACTTTTTCTTTTGAATACGTGGTTCCTGAGAATCAACAAAAACTCTTCTGCTCTAAAATATTAAAAATTTGTATACTTTGTAGGTACTTCTAATATTAATAATATTCCAAAAAATTAATACATTTTATCATTAATGACATTCTAAATATTTGTGGTGTATATAAATATATTATGTTTTGTCATCTCCATGCCACCCGTATCAACTCACTTAATCTATTCGAGCGAGTTGTGAACACAAATTAGAAAAACAAATACGTTTTTAGATTGTAATTTAAGTTTAATAAATGTTAATTAAAATAGATCACTTTTGTCTATGGTTAACGTTAATATAGATAAGATAGTTTTATAGCTCGCTCTCTCTTTCTCACACACGCATACACACACAGGGAATTAATTCTACCAGGCATATTATAATAATATTAAACCCTAATTTTTTTATTAAGAAAGAATACAATAAGAAACTTATGCTAACTTATCCTAATAACTATACAAATCATGCCCACGTGGAATGGTGGCAACAATACTGGCTGCATTTCCGCGCTGGACAGCCAGGCTGATTGCCATTGAGCAATAAATAAGCCAGCGCTTAAAGTTTTTTTAAAAATAAAACCTTTTTATAAATCTTTTTCAAAAATAATATTTTCATAAACTTAATGAGCATGGTTGTTTGCAACAACCCTTGCATCTATCATGCATCATCATTAACAACCCAAGTTCGGCTCACTGTTGAGCTCGAGTCTTCTCTTAGAATGGGGTAGGCCTTAGTCCACCACGCTGGCCCAATGCGGATTGGCAGACTTCACACACGAAGAGAATTGAGAAAATTCTCAGGTATGCAGGTTTCCTCGCGAGTTCCTTCACAGTTTGAGGCACGTGATATTTAATTTCTTAAAATGCACACAACTGAAAAGTTGGTGGATTATTTTTATTGACCCAAAACTGAGTAGCGAATTAAAGTATATACCTACCCACCAAGCTGCTCCGAACCAAGTTGGCAGTTTAATTTAGATTTTTAGTTACCATGTCAACATCGTTTTTGTAAATAACAATTTTTATTGTTTTATTTGTCTTGTTGGAAATTGCTGGAATGCGGAATAATTAAGTAATTATGAATATGAGAAAAAATAGCTAAAGTAGAGTCGCGAAATGTTTAATATTTATAAATAAAATGTATTTATGTTTTATTAATGTTGTACTCTCTTACTTGTGGATAATATAGTTGCAAATGTATTTTACTTTCTTAAGCCGCAGACTAAACGGAAGGCATAGATGGCACTTTTTTCTGACGTCGTCATTACTACGGTAAACTTAGGTTAAACTGGTGGAAATGATGCTAGGCATTAATTAAGTTTTTGCCATTGTACATTTTTATTTTGAAAACAAACAAACAACTACAACATAGACTTTAATATTAGAACTAAATAAATATAGGCTTCTTCAGACTATTCATTACTTTACCTTTAGCGGTATACTAACAGTCATCCTAACTCTGCGTAAAATACTGTTTTCAGACAAATTCCAGAAACCGCGGATTCTTTCAGAGTTAAAAGTAGCCTATCTGTTAATTCAGGGTATAATCTATGTTACTTGCCTAGGAGCCGGGATAACCCAGTGGATATGACCTCTGCCGCCGATTCCGGAGTGTGTGGGTTCGAATCCGGTCCGGGGCATGCACCTCCAACTTTTCAATTGTGTGCATTTTAAGAAATTAAATATCACGTGTCTCAACTCAATCGGTGAAGGAAAACATCGTGAGGAAACCTGCATACCAGAGAATTATCTTCATTCTCTGCGGGTGTGAAGTCTGCCAATCCGCATTGGTCCAGCGTGGTGGACTATTGGCCTAACCCCTCTCATTCTGAGAGGAGACTCGAGCTCAGCAGTGAGCCGAATATGGGTTGATGACGATGACGATAATCTATGTTATGCCCTAAATAGAAATAGACCTTCATTTATCTTCGTATTATATTTGAACGTTTCTTTAATGCCCGTTAAAAAAGCTCTCGTGCGAATGATCTAATCTAAATTTCAGTTAATTCGGTTTAGTATAGTTGCGACGCATTTAGTGTGAACAAACAATAATTCACACACACAAACTTTTGTTTTTATAATAATATTTGTGTGATCTCGTCTACGTTTTTTATTTTATCACAGAACCGTTAAACATGTGTAAACTTTTTGTGGCATACATACACACCAAAAGTTTTTGCAAATTTTAAGCCTGTTTAAAATTTAATAGCCGGCTCATATAGGGTGAATTAATCAGTCATCTGACGTGGGGAATTCGCAGGTAGGTGGTTCGATTCTCGTTTGTGAAAATTGTCTCTTAAGTTGTAGTTTTTTTTATAGTTTGTAGTTGTTTTTAATTTTAATATTACCTAATCGTTAATACTATAAATATTATTTAAAACTAGGGCTATTGGAGTATCCACTACTTTAGTACGATTATTAATTCCAGTCAGTAAAATGACAAAGGCAACTTTTCAAAGTGGAGTTAATCCTCCGACTATAGTGTGAACCCATATTCGGCTCACTTCTGAGCTCGAGTCTCCTCTCAGAAAGAGAGGGGTTAGTTCAATAGTCCTCCACGCTGGCCCAATGCGGATTAGCAGACTACGCATACGCAGAGAATTAAGAAAATTCTCTGGTATGCAGTTTTCCTCACGATGTTTTCACTAGACGTTCCGTTTGAGACACGTGGTATTTCATTATTTTAAATGCACACAACTGAATAGTTGTGTGCATTTAGTTGGAGGTGCATGCCCCGGATCGGATTCGAACCCACACCCTCCGCAATCGGAGGCAGAGGTCATATCCACTGGGCTATCACGGCTCTGTAAACCACTGTATAGAGGGTATGAAAAAAGGGTGGGTGGGGGTAAGTGACGTCATAGTACCTAGCTACTCGTCGAGTTAGTTGAAATAATGATTAGGTTTACGGGCGGAGTATAATTTCGATGTCTCGATCGTCAGTCATCGCCGCAGCCGTAACTCGGTTCCGCGGCGCTCATATTTCTAGAAGCCCTAGACTGGTAGTGACACGTTCCGTGGTCGTTTCACATTGCAGGACTCTTTATATAATATTACGACTATGGTCGTTTCACATTGCTGGACTCTTTACATAATATTACGACTATGATCGTTTCACATTGCAGGACTCTTTATCATTTTTTATTATTCATTAGTAGCGGACGTCCGCGACTTCGTCCGCCCTTAGTGGATCCGTAAAATCCGTTTTTAGTGGATACCTACTGTAATCTATCTCCCTGCCAAATTTCAGTATTGTACATCAAGCAGTTTTCGAGATTTCTTGATGAATGACCTTTCGCATTTACATATTAAGATTACGACTATGGTCGTTTCCCATTGCAGGGCTCTTTATATAATCTAACGACTACTAACTTTATAAATCGGCATTTTTTTATTCAATGCCCTTGACTACGTGCTAACTTGGAAGAGGTGCTAGTTTATTCTATCCATACCTCTGACGGTTTCTAAGCGGCATCGTACCAGAACGCTAAATCGTTTGGCGATACGTCATGTTTGCCCGCAGCGCTTTATTAACCGTTAAAGGTAGGTGAGAGCCGTGATGGCCCAGTGGATCTGCTCTTTCATCCTGAGAGGAGACTCGTGCTCAACAGTGAGCCAAATAAAGGTTGTTAATGGTGATGGGTGAATATAGAGTTCTTTAGTCCCAAGGCCCGTAACCAGAACACAGAGCCCTTACTCCTCAGGACCGTAACTACAACACAAAGCCCTTAGTCCTCAGGCCCGTAACCAGAATACAAAGCCCTTAGTCCTCAGGCCTGTAGCCACAACACAAAGCCCTTAGTCTTCAGGCCCGTAACCAGAACACAAAGCCCTAAGTCCTCAGGCCTGTAGCCACAACACAAAGCTCTTAGTCCGGAGGCCCGTAATCAGAACACAAAGCCCTTAGTCTTCAGACGCGAATCCAGAACACAAAGCCCTTAGTCCTCAAGCCCGTAACCACAACACAAAGCCCTTAGTCCTGAGGCCAGTAACCACAACACAAAGCCCTTAGTCCTCAAGCCCGTAACCACAACACAAAACCTTTCATCCTCAGGTACGTAAGCAGGGCACAAAGCCTTTAGTCCCCAGGCCCTTGCGCCCTAGTCGGTAACAAGCGACATCGCGTGCCGCGCGCCTCGTTAGCTACTGCCACGGACTGGCTGTAAACTTAAACTTGCTCGAAAGGACCCGTGATCTTAGTGACTAATTCTAATGGCGATTATAACTGTGCTCATATTATTATTTTATATTTTTACGGTTTCTTACTTCAAAAGGAAGATCACTTTGTTATTCTGTGTGTCGGTCAATAACCTTTATTACGGGAAATGTAATTAATTCGGGAGGTATCAAGTTTTAATTTAAATCGTGTACTCAGTACGGTCCCTTGAAGGTGCAAAATACATCAAACTTTCGAGTTCAAGTAAAAAGAAATACGGCTGTTTATTTCGAAAAATACGCATATTTCTACACTCTCAAGGGAATCAAAACTCATAGAATCCTTACTTTCCATTGACCTAGAATTATGAAATTTTGCAAGTAGCACCATCGATATAGACCATTAATGTCAAGTACAAGAAAAAAATCATCTGTTTATCGATACATTTAATAATTTGAAGCACGTGATATTAAGTTTCTTCAGTGAAGGAAAACATCGTAAGACCTGCATACCGGAGAATTTTCTAGGTGTTTGAAGTCTGCCAATCCGCATTGGGCCAGCGTGGCCAACTATTGGCCTAACCCCTCTAGCTCTGAGAGGAGACTCGTGCTCAACAGTGAGCCGAATATGGGTTGCTAATGATGATGATATTTAAAGGTAGTTCTGAAGATCTACGAGGTATAACCGTTTATATCGTTGTTCCAGCATCAAGCCGCCATCAAAGGACGGCGTTACGAAGAGCAATCCCAGTAAGAGGCACCGTGAGCGGCTCAACGCCGAGCTGGATACCCTGGCGTCGCTGCTGCCCTTCGAGCAGAACATCCTCAGCAAGCTGGACCGACTCTCCATACTGCGACTGTCCGTCAGCTATCTACGTACCAAGAGCTACTTCCAAGGTAAGGCTCTTAAGTTATTTGACGATAGGTCAGAAAATGCCTGAAAATCAGCTAAAGATATGCTTTGATGGTATATTCCTTCCTTTTCTTCCGCGGATTTAGGGAGGCATATTTTTTTTAGAGTTGTTACGAGTAGGTTGGTAGTGGGAAATGTGGAAGGCAAACGAGTTAGATCTCTAACACGGATGGTCGGATCTTCCAAGGAAACAGGAGCCGTTCAAATGGCCAGTGACCGTACTCGATGGAGGAGCATTATAAACCAAACGATGACTCGCCAAGGTGGTCACGATCCTCAGTCATGAGGAACCGAGTAGAGAGAGAGACGAGTAGGTACCTACTGTATATATACACGTTGATGTTATCAACTCATATTCGGCTCACTTCTGAGCTCGAGTCTCCTCTCAGAATGAGAGGGGTTAGGCCAATAGTCCACCACGCTGGCCCAATGCTGATTGGCAGACTTCACACACGCAGAGAATTAAGATAATTCTCTGGTATGCAGGTTTCCTCACGATGTTTTCCTTCACCGATTGAGACACGTGATATATTTAATTTCTTAAAACGGGAAGAGCCGTGATAGCCCAGTGGATATGACCTCTGCCTCCGATTCTGGAGGGCGTGGGTTCGATTCCGGTCCGGGGCATGCACCTCCAACTTTTCAGTTATGTGCATATAGACGTATATATAATCAAAGATGTAGGTGATACGAGTATGTGGTTTAAACCTTAACTGTAAACATTTAATGGCCTCAATAGCCCAACGGTAAGAACGATCGGACTCATAACCGAGGGGTGGTGGTTCGATATTCGTTTTCAAAGTAACCTCTCACATTCACATAGTCATAACTCATAATTCCATAAACATTTTCTTTAAAAATCTTTATTATTTACAAACTCTTTTCTAAAGTGCCTTTTTTGATTAACATTATGTTCCTAATGCCAGATTGACTAGTGTAAGCAACTTTAATTTACTAAGCTGTCCCTTTTTCAGTTGATTTAGAAAACTTGAATTTAATATTCTTTTTATATATTTTTGACAAAAAATCAGATAGTATCTGCAATGCGGAAGTTCAATGCGCAAAGGTAACTGTCTACGTCTATACAATTCAAAGACAAGGTAGAAAAGTTACCTAACCAAGTTACACAGTACCTTGGTGTGTCACTAAACCACAAACTAAAGTCGTTGACTTCCGATAAAAAAAATAAAAAAAAAATACCAAAAACAAACATCATTTCGCGATTAAAACTAAACCGCCGCTAAATCATTTCTGGCGCGCGCCCATTTGCAAAACAAAACCAAGTCGATTTAGAATCGATAGCATACCGATGTATTCGATTACTTATAAATGTGTTCAATGACACGTATTTAACGTTGTCAGGCAATTTTATTATAGCATGTATTAATAAATGAGTCGTGTCCGAGTACTGATTCCGATTCGAGAGAATGTAATCGATACTTTTCGATTGCGAGTGCTTAGATTTTGTTATCTCGCGATCGATCTACGATGCTACTATTGTTTTGTGTACAAAGTACCTTTATTGTAATGTTATAATTTAGAAATGCTACTTAAATTACTTGCTACTATAGTACGCGCGTTAACAACTGAGTCTTAGGGCCATAAATCATTTCTCTATATCTATCTCGCTTGCACTTATGGGTCTTATGGAGCCGTCTAGTGAAGGGTGTAACAATGAAAGACATATTATCGATAAGTAAAGTTTATTATCGTATCTTGTTCACAAAATTTCAATTCATTGAGAAACAGGAATACGTTGTGAATCAGTGTTCGAGCTTGAGGGCTAATATCGCCATGTAATTTCTTCAGATCAACGTTAGAAAATAAAGTATCCATAGTGCGCAACGAGTAACACATGAATGTATTTATTTAATTGCAGTAAACACATTTATAGCAAAAAAATACGCAATGCAATTACATTAGAAACCGACCAATCAGAATCGTCCAAATCATTATTGACTCATCATTAGCACGTGCGCAGGTAGCCGTTTATCGATAATTAGGGTGCGCAGGTAGGCGCGCTGCACATTCCTATCTTTTTTGACTTTTATGACCGGACGACTCAGATGATAACGCGCATACTATAAGTTCGTCGTTGTCTACTTAATGTTATGTCAAGCCAAGGCTGTTCTAAAATAAGGGAGGTATTAATAGTTTAGGCTTACAGTTCTGCTTCGTACAGTTTAACTAGTTTCAAGCTAGCAACAAGTAAACAGACTATTTAATATTAGATATTATATACTATTTATTTAAGAATCCATTTCCACTATAGTGTTAATAGATTAAATTCTACAGATATTCTTAAATCAGGATCTTTTTTATGACGATTTATAGTGTCGTATTGTATCGCTAGGAAATGTAGGCTATATTTTAATAAGAACTTCTTTTAACTGTTTTTTAATAATACTACCAACCAACCAATCGTAAGAAAGCTATCGGCGGCAAATGCTTATATGCAAGAACTGATGGAACAAGCTAATAATAACCAATAATGATAAGTAACAAGCATATAAATCATTAATGTAACACATTAGCTTCCATGCGTCTTTTAAACTGAGGCGTGCCTGACTCATGTCTTTAATATTTCTCCGATAACTATATGTTTTCACCAGAACACAGCATTGCTGATTGATGACTCAGAGAATTAAAGTGATACTAAGAATACTTCCTGTTGACCTTTGCCACAATAAACTTACCACCTTTTCAGAATTTCAAATAAAATGTATATTACTAAAACTAACAAAGCTGCAGTGAATTTACCTGCGTAGTGTAACTTTGCTATTCCTGTGGGAATACGGGAACAAAATCTAGCCTTTATTACTCGCTGATAATATAGCTTGGTGAATGTTTCGGAGCCTTTTTATACTAATAGTTGCGAAAACTAAGTATAATATGTTAAAATCCTCGAATAAAACAGGATATATGTTGGTTATACTATATTATTTTGCACCTACATACTATTCAATACATCATAAATGGGAGAAGGTTCTTTAAAGGGGACGAAACAAATTATATCCCGATTAATATAACCAATAATTGGTACCGTAAATCGCCTATAAAACACCCACTTTGCATACCAGGCTACCAAGTCTCGCGTATATCATACACTGAGTTATTAATATGCCTTATAATTTTATTCCGAACGAGATTTGAATATAAAAATCAGTGGGGGGTCAATGGGCATATGCTTTATTGTGCAGTCAGGACTTTAAGGGGTCGACGACGTGGTAACTTGTGTGTACTGGCGATCACAAAAGTTCTTATTGGCTGTGCGAATTATTAATAAGTTTTGTATTTTTTTCATGTAGTAATATATACTGATTTTATAAAGAAGGTGGGTTTGTGAGTTTGTAGGGGTGATCCCTGAAACGATGGAATTATTTTTTTACCAATAGAAAGCAATGTGCCTGTGTTGTGCTATATTATTTATCCCCGTATTTCCATAGAAACTATGCGAGTGAAACCGCGGGCTTATTTAAGTGTAAAAGTAAGAACTAAAATGATATGATGCCGCTTACGTCTTAAACTGGGCTAATTATATATGTCATCATTATCAACCCATATTCGACTCACTGCTGAGAATGAGAGGGGTTAGGCCAATAGTCCACCACGCTGGCCCAATGCGGGTTGGCAGACTTCACACACGCAGGGAATTAAGAAAAATCTCTGGTATGCAGGTTTCTTTACGATGTTTTTCCTTCACCGTTTGAGACACGTGATATTTAATTTCTTAAAATGCGCACAACTGAAAAGTTGGAGGTGCATGCGTATCGGATTCGAACCCACACCCGCTGGAATCGGAGACAGAGGTCATATCCATTAGGCTATCACGGCTTTCATCGTATTGTATATGGGTAGAATAATACGATTTTATCTTAGGCAACATAAATTTATTTTCATACGATACCGTAACAAATCACTACGGACAGACCTTGTATTGTCATTGTTTAAAAAAAATAACTTGATGAGAATTTTATCTGAAAATTTCTTAGAAAACAGTTATTTCAATCATATCTTACCATCATAACAACCCTTAAACCCTAGCGAGCCTTAAAGTTTACTCTTTAGTAGTATTTTTGGAAGGGTTGCCACGAAGCTAAAAGACTAGGGCATAATTTGAGAAAGTAAGTCTTTCTCAAATTATGCCGAGAAAAATTTATAGGTACTAAGAATTGAAGGACTGGATATCCTTGAAACCTACCAAAACCACCACAGTATCGACCATGACTCTTATAGTCAACTGTCTGAAATCATTGACAAACAAATCAATTCACTCACTTCAGGATAAAATAAAAAAAACTTTGTAATCGACTTTTCTATCCGCCAGTACAGTCGAAATGTCGATAATTCTAATTAAATCGATTGTTGAAGCATCGATTACACGGGGTCTCGAGAAACGTAAAGATTTCGCCGCGCCGCGGGTAGCGGGTAGCGGGATAGTTTTAGCTGGAAGTGTATGTGAGACTGGCACCGGTATACAGAACCGGTAGCTCTAAATTATTGGTATTTCGCAGTATTTTTATGGAGTGCTTCGTATATTTTATTCAACAGTAAATTAACGTATGACTCGAACACAGCTGATGTTAAGATAGTCTAACTTATTAGGTTAGGAATTGACTTGGAGGGTCTATGCTTCATACCTCTCTCCTATCTAAAGGAAAATAGGCTTATTTTTTATAGAAAATCGGCTCGTGCTTGATCACGATCTTACCTGGCAGTGTAGATGTGGCCTAATGTGGAACGCGTTTCCTTATAAGATGCCTATAATAATGGTTGAAATAATGATGTAACGAAAACGCCCTGATAAATCAGCACTAACAACAGTGCATATTCATCAGGGCGTTTTTTTTTTGCGTTGAGCACGAGTCTCCTCTCAGAATAAGAGGGGTTAGGCTAATAGTCCACCACGCTGGCCCAATGGCAGACTTCACATACGCAGGAAAATTCTTGGATATGCAGGTTTCACATTTACTATAAACTACATATACATACTTCTATAATATATAAATGCAGTTGAAGCGTACATTTTAGCATTACGGAGAACATAAAATAGGCAGAAAATTGTATTTTTTTTTTATGAAAACCTGCACAAACTATAAGCAAGCAACAGCAAATTGTACTTCTAATAAAGAAATCCAAAGTTTAACGGCAAACAGTTGAACACAAAGGTGAGCCAAGGAAATAAAGTTACCTTTACAATAGAAAAACGTTCATTACATAACAGTGTGTTTATATAAAGCCGTGCCAGGCACCGCGGCGGCCGGAAGGGCCCGATCGATCCATGCTAATTCAATGGGCCCCACGATTTATCGATGTACTACGGAAATACGAAAAGCGGAGGAAAAATTTACCTATCTGTAATTTGTCGGGAATGAGGCATTGTCGGGAATGTGCGTAGCTATCTTGTCGGGAATGATGCATTGGTGCCTTACTGGTGTAGTGCGTAGCTATATGATTGCAGATCGTAGTCCCACGTTTGGCATCCGTGGTACCATCAGCTAGTTTGTTTAAGGTTTAAGATTCGAAATCTAAACCAAATAATATTATTGTACTGTACTAAGAAATTGTCACGTGTCCCAAGCGGTGAAGGAAAACGACGTGAGGAAACCTGCATACCAAAGAATTTTCTTAAGTGTCTGCGTGTGTCAAGTCTGCCAATCCGCATTGGGCCAGCGTGGTGGACTATTGGCCTAACCCCTCTCATTCTGAGAGGAGACTCAGAATTCGAACTCAGTAGTGAACCGAATACGGGTTGATAACGACGACTAATTGAAAACGTAAAAACTACCACTAAACCCTTTCATTTATTAAAATAAGTTACAATAACTAGAAGACATACTTCGAAATTTTACAGCGATACGAATTTGGGTTTGTCCTAATATACGTAAAATTCGTTAGATTAGGTACCCCTCTACAATAAAAATCAAGTTGTTTACAAAATCACAAATCATAGGTCTTAGGAGAATATTAAACATATTTCTTTTATTTTTGCCCTTCAACTAAATTGACTTGTTAGTTGACTGAATCAGTTATTTCTGTTTTCTGGTGGTATAGCTTGGCAACTTCGTTCGTAACACTACCAATGTTGCGCGCGGGCTAGAGGGCGTGTAGCGATGAATGAAAACCCCACGACTGATGCACGTCACTTCCCCGCACGCACGATTTCACACCCGCACAGTCTTTCCTCCTGTCGCCCGCATATCATGGGATTGTTATCAAGGAACTAGCCAGACTATAGTCTGTATCAATAGTCAAACTATACGTTCAGAACTGCTTGTGTACAAAGCCTGCTTTATTAAAATGTATTTTTTTTCATGTCTGAAGTAAACAATGACTCAAGGCTAGTTTCACGCACTCGCTAACAAACAAGCTACGAAAAACAAATGTGCAACCATATGAAAAATATATCGTGTAACAACACACCCTTAAAATATACTTTAACAGCACACTATGCGACATGATTTGCGACAAAATGTTGCTTGAATTAATTTATTTTATTTACACTTTTAAATTGCTATTTACACAACTTACAGAAAATTTCTATCTAGATTATTTTATGATAAACTTATAACACATTTTTATGCTATTACATTAAAATTACTGAATTCAAATATATTCAAATATATTCAAATATATTGAAAATATATTCAAATTACCTATATAAAATTTGCTATTTACAAAGTTACTTCCGTCGGTTTGTTATTAAAAATGTTGTAAATATGCCAGTTCATTTTACTACAGTAAGTAAATGAACTATGGAGTAAAGAATATTCTGCATTTTCAAGAAATACCTAATAAGAACAAGTGCTAGAGATTTTTAGCCCATTTAGGCTAAAAATCTCCAGCACTTGTTCACCTGACGCAGTTTCTAAGGCATCTGTAATAAACACAAATCTCTAAAGTAATACTGTCTAAATAAAAAAACTAATTATTAATCAAACAGGAGACGGTCCAATGTGAATTCGAGGGTGCGACAAAAAAGTAGTAATACAAAAAGTCGCCAGTACGATCTTACGTTTATATACGACGAACAAACACGCCGTTACCGTTTTTATAAAAACTATATTAAATCCCATTTTGGCGTGCGCCGACTCAACGACGAATGTATAATTGATCTGATAAAGGCTAACTTGGAACACCTTTTAGCTTTATAAGTGGACTTTTTACTTTGTTGAACCGACTTTTGAGTAGCCTGCATTACATATAAGCGATGAAGCATTGCTTGTTTATATTTGGCCTCTTCTAACCTAATCTAACCTAAGTGACATTTGGTTTTGGATATTGTAGTAAAGTTTACCTACAAGGTATATAGTATCTATATAATATAGGCAGGGCATATAGTTCAAGGAACGATGGACGTTGGGTTCCAACTAGATTACTAGCCAAAAAGAATGATGAAATGGTTGCATTTTTCAAAAACAAAATGTTCGTTTAAATTACTGTTTAATAATCTTCATAGACCAGAAGTTACTTTTTTTCTTGTAAAAAAGTTGCCAACCCTACAGCGAGGGAAAGACGCATGACGTCATCTTTTTTCGAGTGTGCAGCCGGCTCCATCGAATTATAAGATGATGTCATGTCAAAAACATGTACCTTTTCCTACTATCCTAATACTCGTAATATTGTAAACGCGAAAGTTTGTATGGATGTTTGATTATTCTTTAACGCCGCAACTACTGAACCGATTTGACTAAAATTTAAAACAAAGATAGATATAACCGGGGATGAACACAAAGGCTACATTTTAAACCAAAAAAGTCCGATGATGCGAGATTTGCGAAAGACTGAATATCGCGCGGACGAAGTCGCGGTCATCCGCTAGTATGCGCCATATTTTTTTATTAACACTAATCAGCAGGGTTATTACCTATCTCGGTGCACCATTCAAGTAATCAGTCATTACATCGTTTTTCATCGTATTTTCGTTTATGCAACCATCTAACATTGTGTTTTCAACGAAATGACACAATAATCGTCTTTTCCATTAAATAACATTATTAAAGTAGTGATAGTGGCAGATAATAGCGTTATTTTAACGAAAAACTGGTATTTACGTAATTTCGTTGAAATAATTATGTTAGATGATCGAAGAAAAAAAACATTAGCACTTAAAGTAAAATAATGCAGTCAAGCTTGTACATTGAAATAACTATTTTAAATCATCACAAAAACGAAAATTACGATAAAAAAACGATGTAGTGACTGCTTACTTGAATGGCACACCGAGTTACATAATAACCCTGCAGGTCATAATCGTTTCTGTAGTGTTACATCCAAAATTAAGTAATTCAAAAACAGTTTAAAACCGATAGAATATACACCAAGCGAAACAGTATAATTAACATTGTATTGTAGGACTAAACGTGTACAGCGGGGTGCCATATTTTTTATAGCAGCCACAATTAAGTCATAATCGTTTTTGTAGAGTCCAAGTAAAAGTTACTAAAAACTATAGGTATATAATATTTAGGTATAGCATGCAAATATAGCACAAGGAAACATCTTTTAAAAATGCGTAGGTTCATAGTGTTTTTGAAATTGATATGGCGTTGTGGGATATTTGTGAGATATTTGTCAATTTTGGCGATAAATTGCAAAATATATACAGGATGCAATAAAGCAACGCAAATGAACCAAACCATTTGCCTTTTATCCATTAATTACGGGACACCCTGTATATTCACTTGCTAACGTCCGCGGTTTTGCTTTGTGCATGAAAAGTTTCCTTAACTAAATTGATGCAAAATTTCAAACTTGTTACAGCGTTCTTGAAATAAACGTTTTGTGTTTTTTAACCCGCGACGCAAAAACAGGGGTGTTATAAGTTTGACGTGTCTGTCTGTCTGTGGCACCATAGCTTCCGAAGGGATAAAGGGATTTCAATTTTTTTTTTGTATTAAAGGTGACTTATGTGCGAGTGTTCTTAGACATGTTTGATGAAAATCGGTTGAGTCGGTTAAAAGTTGTGAGGGGTAAAAGTGGGGAAGAATAACCGAATGTCTGCAAATTCTAGTGGGGTCTTAAATGAAAGGGAGAATATTGATGACTTGATCGATGAGTGTAATTAATAATTTCATGACTTTCGAGGGTTTTTAAAATTTTTTTTTCTATGTTATTTTTTTTAATTACTTTAGTAAATGCACTATGTTTTTTTAAAGCAGCGATAATCGGGTTCTAATCGTTGCCAGAACCCATCCAAGTGTGAGCCACGTTCCATGTCCTGCATAATCGGACGCGAAGCCGTTATCAGATGCAAGGCTTTCGGATTCTGAAAACAATTACCGGCCGATAAGCGCCTTCGATGTGACAAATTAGTCTTTTTTTTTTAATGGCGCCCTACGGAAAACAATAACCCCTGATAAGAGCCATAATCCATCATGTGGCGTACACTTTTTATTGGAGTGAGCTTAATTTGATGTTGTGATTAAAAGCGCGATTCAGCACCTTACCGTTGAAGGAAAACTGGAATTATTTTTAGAGCTTTATTTGGTACATAATTCAGTTTTTCATTGACATATTTCCCCCAGAATCCGCGTGCGATAAGTATTATTAAAATGAAATTTTAATAGGTTATAGTTTAGGCTGTCATTAATTTATTAGAAAAGCGGGAACATCCCTTCATTAGTTCTGGAAATAATCATTTATCTTACATTAGAAAACGGTATAATTTTGTTCTCTATTTACTCTCTTTTATTCATGAATCCTTTTTTTTAATGTATAACAATGTCAATATAAATATAAAATACAAAACATTATTAAAAATTTATAAAAAAAATTCTCTATTGTTATTATTAAACATTTTATACAGCAAAATAGGTATATTCATAATTTTTATCATTGACAACCCATATTCGACTTCCTGATGAGCACGGGTCTCCTCTCAGAATAAAAGGGGTTAGGCTTATAGTCTACCACGCTGGCCCTATGCGGATTGGTAGACTTCACACACATAGAGAATCAAGAAAGTTTTTAGGTATATAGGTTTCCTCACGATGTTTTTCCTCAAAACTGAAAAGTTGTAGGTGCATGCCCCGGATTCAAACCTACACTCTCTAAATCAAAGGCAGAGGTCATATTCACTGAGATATCACGGTGTCTGATAAGTATATTATTATACAGGTTTTATTATATATACTATAGCTGGCGCCGCGCGATCTCACCCATGTAGTTCCCGTTCCCGTGGGAATATGAGGATAATATATAGCTTATAGCCTTTCTCAATAAATGGGCTATTTAACACTGGAATTATTTTTCAAATCGGACCAGTAGTTCCTGAGATTAGCGCGTTCAACCAAACATACAAACTCTTCAGCTTTATAATATTAGTATAAAAATATTTATTATTTATACGTACATAATCCTTTTATAATTAGTACAATTTATTACTTCATTAACCTTATGCTGTACGCGTGACAATTAACTTAATATTTAACTGGCCCTATTTACTGGTGGCTTAAAGCTCGATTACGCGCCAATGGCTTAACGAGTTTAGCTCTAACTCGTAAACTAGCATCGATTCAATGTACAGGGTGATGTTGAGTTAAATAGTTATTCATACTTAATGTAATAAATGTAAAAGTAACATCTAATTTTATTTAATTATTTAAATTTATTGCAACAAAACAAATATATAGAACATACAAAAAAATAAAACTAAGTATAAATTGCAATACAAATAGCGACCTTATCACTAATTGATCTATTCAGGCTACTTATGCTAAAGGAGTATTTTAGTATGGTAACAAACAAGAGAAGAACTAATTTATGTCGCATAGGTACTTAAATTAGAAGGGAAAGGGGTTGAAATTTTTTCGATTATTATTCTTTCATATTCGAGTTATACATTGTTTAAACAACAATATGAGTTAAGTAGTATTTTAGACATTTCGAAAAAATAAAAATATAAAAAACAATTTATTCTAACATATAAAAAAATCATAATAAAAAAAACACAGCTTATGAGTAAGCAGTACAAGTGTTCATTAAACTCAGCTGAAAATAAAAATTTACTCATGTTTGTATATATTTTCACATACCTACTAAACTTGTCATAATATGACTTACTCGTTCACGTCCTTAACTTAAGAATAAGTACAACAGTTATTTTGTAATTGCAAAACCCTTTGTACGCTACTGTCGGCTATAAATAAATCAAACACGCTGTATATGAAGGGCGGGCATGGCTATGAGCTTCGCTTACATATTTAACCAAATGAAACTTTGCAAACTTACAGAACATTTTATTTTTTCAACTATCGGACGCCTGCGACTTTGTTCGCGTGTAATTAAATTTTTCACAAATCCCGCGGAAACTATAAGTTTTTTCGGGATAAAAAGTAGTCTATGTGTTAATCCAGACTATAATCTATTTATATAATAATCTATTTTAAATTTGAGTTACTTCGGTTGAGTAGTCGCGGCGTGAAAGAGTACATTCATATCATCAAAATCATCAGTTTTCGCAAATCTCGGGAAACCATGTGTTAATCCAGAGTAAAATCTATTTTCATTCCAAATTTCAGCCAAATCGGTTTAGTAGTTGCGGCGTTAAAGAGTAACAAACATCCAAACATACACACTTTCGCGTTAATAATATAATAATAGGATTTAACACTAATGAATTATCGTTATACTCGTAATGTCTGTCTCCCAAATCGATCAACCGGTGTAAACGCGGTTTTTGTTAAACGAAAGCTGTTTTTTGAGATACTTCATCTCAAAAAAGAACCTTACACATACTAATACTTGTACCTATTTAACCTAAGTAAACTGGAATTTCAACAAAACGGTCACTAATCACTATTGTAAAACAAAAACATTAAAATGGACAGAAGTCCGTTTTTCGAACATTTTTATTTATTAATTTTTTTTAACTTACTTACTCCTATCTGTGGAAAATTCAACACGGATGTAGTCGCAGGAAAAATGTGTAAGCTATAAACAAGTCTTTGTTACCTCACGACAATGCTAACATGACCTTCAACAGTGTAATATACAGCCTTTATAAATAGACCACTTGTAGGCTACGCCTATGTGTATTAAATATGTAGCGTGAAAACCAACAGTGTTTTATGTACGTCACAAAACTCGGCGATGTAACACGCAGACGAAGTTACAGATCATAGAATGCCTCTTTGGTCCTTGTTGACTTGACCAACGGTTTAAGGTCCGTTTATATCTACAGACACAGTGCGTCACAGACAAGTAGCGTGGCAGACACCCACAGACAGTCTAGAGAAAATTAAAGTCCTTTTTATGAAAGAAGTCCCCCAGACGCTAATGTCTTAATGGCGCTCATAGTCATTTGGTAATGGCGGTCTTATTGTCATTTGTCTAAGGCGCTGTCAAATTTAGTTTAATTTTCATGAAAATCAAACTCTACAGACATGGACCGCACAGAATTCTTTCCACAAATACAGGCCGGGCGCGGCCCGTGTCTGTCAACGTCTGCGCGGCTGTTACTAAAGATATAAATACGTTATTAAACACTCTATAGAAGTATATTATTTTGTCTGCCACGGCATGTGTCTGCCACGTTAAATGTCTGTAGACATAAACGGACCTTAAACCATTGGTCGTCAAGTCGACAAGGACCAAAGAGGCATTCTATGATCTGTGACTTCGTCTGCACGATGTCTGACGTTGTACATAAAACACTGTTGGTTTCAAGCTACATATTTAATTCACAAATCTAGGACTTTCGAATACATTACATAAGTCAAAAAGAAAGGTTTATTTTGAACTCTGGACCTATTTCAACTGAGTAGGTAAACGACTGCGCCAGTGGGGTAACCAAACGATTGATAATAATAAATATAGTCTATAAAAGCTGAAACGGAGACATCCCCTAAATATCGGGGCAGATACCCCATAATAGCTGGTGCTGTTATGAAAAAAAATCAGGGCAATAAAACTGCATATCGTAAAAGATCCTTTTAGAAGCGACCAGCCAATGGGGCGCATAAAAAAGCTACCCTCGAAGGGGCGCTTATGTACGGGCCTCGGAATTACGTAGGGTAGTTTGTAAAATTCGCCGACTCCTTGGCCGGGGGGAAGAGGGGGGTGAAACAACCCTTAATGGCGGAATTGCGTGACAGAATTTCGACAGTGACCCAACGTAGTCTGTGAAAGTGAAAATAATCGAGTTGAGCTGATGAAACGCCGTGGTAATTTTGTTACTGTGTTTAAAATATAATACCTTTTTGTAACAAAATCTACAAAAATTAAAAAAATATGTGTATTTGATTTTACTGATGCATAATGTTGCTGCTGATATTTTGATAACTCACAAGCTCGAGTTTCGGAATTATCTATCTTTCTCTTTCAATAGTATCGATTTATAAAGAGAGATAGTGTGTATCATACAAAACATCATTTCAAAATATCACTCTTGATTGGGTTTTAGTGTCATAATTACTGACGCATTTTTTTACAATAATAATTGATAAAGCAAGCTGATAGCTTGCCTGATGATCAGTGGTAAACTATCGCATAAACACCAATATACAACTCTTCAAAGGACATGCAAGGAACACGCTCTATTAAATGTCGCCCTGTGACCATTTAACTAAAGCTTACGGGATAAGCCTCATATGCCTGTAATATACCGACAATCACGCCGTCCAGACAGACAGAGAAACAGCAATGTAGTTTGATGCTAAAAATAAGCAGTTGGTTAAAACAACAAATATAACTGGTAGCATACGTAACGTAATCTCGAACGTAATGGGATGTGGAAGTTTTGGATCTACGAAACTGTATAATATGTCAGAGTATAAAACGTCCTATTGTCGCCCCATCCTTGTCCTATCGTTTCGTATATTACCTTTAAACGTTTCATTCGCGGTGGTAATATCAGCTCTGTATAAATCCGCACTGCTCCGACCTGCCCTGTGGATTTTATTATAACCAAATTGTGAGCAATATTTTCGTAAATATTTTGGAATGGAACTTGTTTGTGTGGTTCTATTCAGTGTACAACTGTACTGTGTTTACCGACGAGAAACAAAACCGCATCGACGTTGTATTAATCATCGAGTAAATGATGTAAATAAAGGAGGTTTTTCGCCACAGTCGTTATGAAAAAGGCTTTTCGATATTACTACCTACTACTGAAATAAGAATGTGTTTTCAATATGGACATTGAACATGTAATGAGAAGGCATAAAAACTTAATATATTACGAGAAGAATGTTGAAATTGCATGACACAAGAGGAGACGAAGCTCAAAGAAGAGATGAAGATGAGACTTGTGTGAAAGTGGACATGTACGAGTATGTATTAGTAGTAGATGATAATATGACGAACGATAGAAATTGTCAGAAAGAGATTGACATTTTTTGGCGATTCTACCAAAGTGGGATTTAAATGTTTTTTTTTATTCTTTACAAGTTAGCCCTTGACTACAATCCCACCTGATGGTAAGTGATGATGCGATCTATGATGGAAGCGGGCTAACTTGGTAAAAGGAGGATGAAAATCCACACACCTTTCGGTTTACACAGCCCATATACGACTCACTGCTGAGCTCGAGTCTCCTCTCAGAATGAGAGGGGTTACGCCAATAGTCCACCACGCTGGTCCAATGCGGTTTGGCAGACTTCACACACGTAGAAAATTAAGAAAATTATCTGGTATGCATTTCCTCACAATGTTTTCTTTCACCGTTTGAGACACGTGATATTTAATTTCTTAAAATGCTTACAACTGAAAAGTTGGAGGTTCCGGACCGGATTCGAACCCACACCCTCCGGAATCGGAGGCAGAGGTCATATCCACTGGGCTATCACGGCTCCAGAGATCATCCCCTGCAAAACAAAAACCTTTACTTCTAAATTAATATAGATAATTAGTGACCAAGTTTCAAGGGTTTTTAATTATTTAAATATGGTCCCGGTATAATTTTTTAATATCCCATATATAAATATATTACATTAACAACTACAAGTAACATGCGGTGTGTTTGTCACAGTAATTAGCATAAGCTCATTAAGCGCGTTGCGACCACATAAATTACATTAATATGTTGTTGTAAAAATATTATCTAGCAGCCAGCGCCCTCTGGGGTGCGAGCTTTGTTTACCTAACGGGTAGTTTTTACTTTTTTTATATAAAGAAAAAAAATATTTTATAAAGAAGTAACAAGACAGATAGATTAATAAATATTTAGTCGTAGTAAATTAAATGGAGCCGTGATAGCGCAGTGGATATATGACCTGGATTAACACAAAGACTACTTTTTATTCCGACAAATTACATTTTTTGCGAGTTACACAGGGTGCAACTAGTAAGCCATAAATTATATTCATATTTATAAACCGTTAATGTCCAACAAGTCATATCTAAACACATCTTAAAAAATTCATTAATTTTTATTATATAAAAACTATTAATTTTCTAAATTATATAAGAGGTTCAATATAGCTCAACGGTAAAGAGGTTGAACTCAACACTCAGAGGTCGCAGTTCGAACACCGCCCGTGAGGGTAGATACCTATTTTGTACCCACTCATAACAGTCCTAATAGTATTTTCCACCTAGTTAGAGGGGAATGGAATTATCTATACTAATATTATAAAGCTGAAGAGTTTGTTTGATTGAACGCGCTAATCTCAAAAACTACTGGTCCGATTTGAAAAATTATTTCTGTGTTAGATAGCCCATTTATCAAGGTAGGCTATAGGCTATATATTATCCCTGTATTTTTACGGGAACAGGAACCACGCGGGTAAAACTGCACGGCGTCAGCTAGTTGTTTATATTCATGGAATTTGCAAAAACGTTAGCTTTAGTGTTTACTGTTCTGTGGTTATAATATAAAATTAAATTCTAAAAAAAATATTTTTGAATTTTTCTTATCAAGACCTTTCATTTGATGTATCGCACGATGAAATTAGTAAAAGTTGTTTTTTCAACTTGTGTTTCCCATATTCAAATTTTATCTATTCACAATACATCCCTGTATTTGGGTCACAAGAATTGATATGTGTACCAAATTTCAATTGGATTGGTCCAGTACATTAGGAGAAAACAGACAGACCTTAAAACGTGTGCGAGGCGGATTTTAAGAGTTCCGTATTTGTACTTCGTACGTTCGGAACCCTAAAATATGTACTGTAAATATTCCTTATAATAAAATATACCACCCTAAGTTTGCCATTCATCAGTGTTGTTGGTTTACCTGTTAACAACTATTACTATAAACTACTATAAAGCACTAGCTGACGCCGCTCGGTTTCACTCACGTGGTTCCCATTCCCGTAGGAATACAGGGATAATATATAGCCTATAGCCGATTCGATAAATAGGCTATCTAACACTAAAAGAATTTTTCAAATCGGACCAGTAGTCCCTGAGATTATCGCGTTCAATCAAACAAACAAACTCTTCAGCTTTATAACAATAGTATAGATTAATTAATATTTTAATTACATCAAGGAAAGCACATATACTTTCATTTTAGGTCGTGGGCACACACCGTGGTGGCCCACAATGCTACAGATCCTATCTGCCGGCGGCCATGTTGATAGAAAACTGTTCTATTAAAGAAAATACGACTACCCACTTATCAACGAATCTGATTATGAGCTAGAAAGTGAAATAAACACTGTCATTATGACTGAATTACTGTGATACAAAGTCGTCTTATAGCTTTTTATATATTTTATGCTCTTGTGAATAAAATAAAGTCAACAATTATAATTAAATAGTCAAGGGTTTACATAAATAAATGTATTAATAATTTTAATGCAAATATCTCTTTTATTAATTATGTTTGTATTTGTATTGTAAAATGTCTTCAACACAATTCAAACGAATATTAAATCTTTACTCATTATTGGATAGAATCTTTTAATAGCAAACAAAAACATTTCAACCTGTTAAAAAAATAAAAATAATCAAAAGACTTAATCTATTCTAATCTATTTTTTTCATGTTTTAATAGAGTACCTATTATTAAAAAGTTATATTATTCAATATGATTAAATTCCCTGTGTAGTTGTCGCTCTGGAAACCCGGCAGTAGTAGGTAAATTGAAAAAAAAAAACACGAGCAAGTTGTAAAAGTAAATCTACTAATATTATAAAGAGGTAAATTATACTGGGAAAGTAGTGCTGTTTTGATCTTGATTACTTATTTGGTGAAAAATGCTGATTCGATCCATAAAGAGTGAAAAAGTCATACAAATTACTTCTAAACAGCCAGTGTGAACTTCTCAATCGGAATAAGCAACGATTAGGTATGCAGTGAGTTTCATATTTAAAATTTTAAAAGTCGACATATTGGCGGTATACTAATCTGTAATTTATATGTGACTGTGAAAAAAATAGGTAATAATCTTATAAACTAAGATTTGAATATTAAAAATGAGTTCAAACGATTCTGAAATGTTGACACCAGATTCAATTAAAGACAAGGCAAATTGTGTTATCGAAAATCGAAAATTTCACAATTAAAAAGCAATTAAATACAAATAAAACACAATATTTCATACTAGAAAAGAGAGTTAAAAAAATAATAGAAAACAATTGACAACTTTTCCTATTAAAATACACAATTATATGTATTATCTACTAGTACTATTATTCATTATCATTTATTTACATATCTACAGGCTATATAGGTTGCCAACCTTTGCCTGTCCCGTAGGGACTAATGTAAAAAAAAAATATATACCAACAACAAATCATAACTAAAACTAATTGTATAATTATCTAGTGTAACAACTTAGCAACTAACGACCAAGCGACCGGTGTATTTTCACTCTGCTTTCTAGAATAATTGCCGGTCGCTTCAGAGTCGAGATGCTGCGTCCGAGTGCGGTGAAAAAAAAAACGAAAGTTGCACAGATATGAGCAATAGACAATTACACGCTCCGCGTATCCACAATCGAAATAATTTAATGACCGCAAAACAGTACTTTGCTTTACATGATTTTGTCGTGTTATTAAAGAATTTAATAATTAGAAATGCACACGACAGACATAAATTAGTTATGATGAAGGTGTGAGCCATGGAACGTAGTAATTATGTTTTGTTGTCTTCGAAAAATGCGGAGCATTTCAATACAATAACTTGATCGTGTCTTTGTATAAAAGTATCGATTTCTTTAATATTTTTGCACTAACTTGTAGTCATTTTTATTTTTTTTTAATTTGTAATAGAAGAAAAGATTATTTAATCGTAAATGATCATCAGCAATTACGTAATATGTATTTACGTAATTGCTAACGGCTCATTGCTCGTAAGGGAGAATTTGGGGCTAAAAACCATCACACTATTTTTTTGCTGTTCGGCGGGCAAAAGATGCATGAATTTTAAATTAAACTACCGTCTTTTCCTTCTTCTTTTCGACTTAAAAACATTTTAAATATACATATTAACTGACTCTATAGTTAGTTCCCTATTATATAGGAAAGAAATGACATACTTACAAAACTAATGCGATGTAATGTATGTAACAAAAAAAATTTTGCAAATATTTAAAGTAAAATAAATGGTTGATTATAAAGATTAGCGTTTACAAACAAAATAACATACAGTTTTTATATTATATTGATATAATCAGCATAACATCAAGTTATTAATTACATAACTGCTCTTGATCTATAGCTTTGCTATGATGTGTCACAAAAAACAAGAATACAGGTGCATCGTCACTTAATATCAGGGCATGTAGCCAAGTGGCTCGTCGATCCTCTATCTACAAACACAAACGCTTCGCAAACTAACAAAATACATGGAAATGACAGATCCGATCGACAACTTGATCAGGTGACATGTCGATAGCAAATGTCATTCCAATACATTTTTTTATGTTCGAAGCGTTTGCGATTGTAGAAACAGAATCGACTTGCCACTTGGTTACAAGCACAGATGAGATAGCAGTCCACAAATATTAATACCAATGCACTAAGAGGCTGCGATAGCCAGACATACTGCATTTTATGAAGATATTTACCACTAAAGCCCGGCTGCTCAGAGATTGCGTTTCTAACACCTGACAATGTCACCTTTTTATATTTGATGTAATTTAAAGTTATTTGAGATCCGTGATAGCCCATATGACTTCTACCTCCGATTTCGGAGGGCGTGGGTTCGAATGCGTTCCGCCGAATGCACCTCCTATTTAAATAAATTCTAAAATAGTGTGTGTGAGAAGGAAAAACATCGTGAGGAATCCTGCATACCTGAAATTTTTCTTAATTCTCTGCGTGTGTGAAGTCTGCCAATCCGCATTGGGCCAGCGTGGTGGAATATTGGCCTAAACCCTCTCATTCTGAGAGTAGACTCGAGCTCAACAGTGAGACGTATAGGGGTTGATAACTTTACTACTAAAGCCCGGCTGCTCAGGTATTGCGTTTCTGACACCTGTCAATGTCAATGTCACTGTTTGTTACTCTTTAACGTCGCTAATACTGAAGCGATTTGGCTGAAATTTAGAATCGAATTAGATTTTACTCTGGATTAGTTAAATAAGCGAAAAAATCCATGGATTCCCGAGATTTGCAAAAACCTGATGATTTTCATGGTATGAATGTTTGTTACTCTTACACGCCTCGGCTACTGAACCGAATCACCTGAAATTTGAAGTAGAGATTGTATATAGTCTGGATTAACACATAGGCTACTTTTTATCCCGGAAAAATCCATGGTTCCTGAGGGATTTGTAAAAAAATAAATTCCACGCGGACGTTTTAGGTATGTCTGACTAATGCAAGTTCTCATTGTACAAATATTAATAACATCATACGTATAATATAGTACAATCAAAATATTACCATTCAATTTTGGTCTAGGGATAGTCCGTTGCAAAAATGCGTTTGCTAATAGGGCTGGGCTCATTAAACTTACATGAGCTGTCGATTGTCTGAGATCGATAGAATAATTCATATTTCCTTATATTTCTATTTTTAATAATTTCATTTTCTATGTTTCGAATGGCAATTATAATTGCTTATTGGACCCAGAAGGCTCAGAAAGGGTTTGTAAAAAGCGTCAGCATGAAAATAGCGGTATAATATTTCTGTGTCATTAAGTCACTTTAGATACAGTGTTTCCTGTACTTATTCGACCGTGAAACGGAGGATTGATTGGCTTGACATTTATTAAGAAGAAAAACAATAGTAAAATAGTTGTAGGATGCCACAGGAAAAGCTGGCTATAAACTGTATATTGTACATAATGTATATTGCATTGGTAAAGGACAACCAACAAAAATAGCACCTTGATACTGTTGCTTTAAAATAAGGGATATTTGATTCATTGTGCTAATATCAAGAAAAGCCCCGACGAATCTTCAAAAAAAAAACGACAAGATCTAACAGAAAATCTTCTACGTACACCTACGTACGTTTCACTCCGAAACCAGAGCATCCTCAAGAGATTCTGACCCACTGATTGTAGTCCGTGGAGACAAGCGTGGTGCGAATCTGATCCGCCTCGCAGCCTCTTTCTTTTCACTTTGCAAGTGAACATCTATTTCTCGAGATTGTCTCCGTCTTTCCTGGCAGTGAGGCTTTACTACAAGCTATAAACCCGTAGGGATTCTTACGGTTGGTAAAAAAACAATCCTGAGATTAGTTTATTAGGACCTCAGAGTACGAAATGGCGAAACATTATGGAATAGCTACGGATTTAAGAGCTTGTAGTTAGGCCCCTGAGATGTTGAGCCTTTTACAACGAAGAACAGTAAGCACTCCATTACTTTACCTTGTTTGTACTTTAAATGTTTAAAAAGCTTAACTTATGGATATAAAAGTTTCATGGTCAGATAGTCAAATATGTTGAATAAGTTAGATATTCATAAATGTTTAGTAAATTATTTATTGAATATGCATTCATTCTTGTTTTATATAACGCATGCCTATTTAACTAACTGTTCTTAACTGTAAAAAGGTTCACAACAAATCGATTTACATGACATGAATAAATTAAAACATTCAATAATACCACCATCGGCATTGAGGAGATATAATCAAAAAAAATCTATAAAATATTAGCTGACGTAGCAAACGATGTTTTGCCTTATAAATTTTGGGACCCACTCTTATCACGGGTATGAAAAAGTTACAAACTTAGTCACATACCTACTGAATTATCATAAAAAACTTCATCAGGTTGAGCCGTTTTGGAGAAGAATGGCAATTAATATTGTGACACGAGAACTTTAAATATAAAATTGAGTTCAAGTATAAAAAGCATAAATCAATACAATATGAGAAATTTGTAAACTGACTTGAAAAAAAATTACAAAACTAAAGAATTTGAACCAGTACTTGATCGCTGTTTATAGTTATCGGTATGCTAAGTCAAATAATTCACGATTTTACTAAATACCAATAACGTCAATAGTAAATATTATAACAAGTGAACTTTTACTCCATCTGCTGGGTAACTTAACTGTTTCTTATTTCAAAGACTGCGTTTGCACATAAGAAAACACTATTCTTCAGCATTAATTTCTTCATTTAGATTTTTCTACAAATTGTTTTGAACGTTGATCAATAATAACTTAATACTTTTTAACTAATTCTTCTGTATAAGGGTTAAGAATTGTACACGTTGAAAATTATTGTCTGTTCTTCGCTTTTTTTGTAGACGTGTATCTTTATTTGACATTTACGTCTATCGAGCGAACTCTTATTGGTTTTCCGTGCACTGGTTCACTTATATGAAACTAGCTGACGCCGCGCGGTTTCACTCAAGTGGTTCTCGGTCCCCTTAGGAATATGGTGACAGCTTCCTCGATAAATGGACTATCTAACACTGAAAGAATTTCGGTACAAATCGGATTAGTAGTTCTTGAGATTAGCGCGTTCAATCAATCAAACAAACAAACTGTTCAGCTTTATAATATTAGTATAGATTAGCGCGCGAATTTTATTATTTGAGTGTAAACATAATTTTCTTTATTTAGGTAATAATTCTTACACGTCGTCTCTCATTTGATACATATTTAATGTTACTCAATTTTGTCCTAACAATAAAGTCAAATTATACGAATCAACTTATAATATTATCTACGTATGGATGGCAAACCTACATAACTAACAAATTATTTTTCTACATAGAAAAGAATGAATAAAATGTATCAGCTGGAGGAGGCCTATACCCAGTGAAGGATTCTTAACATAATTATTAAGTAATATGCTAACATACGTAACGATTATAACCTTCTAACACTTATTTAAGAACAAACAATTGTAAAAAAAAATGTATACGCAATTTTGTTAAATATTAATAAACTAACACAAATAGTATAGGATAAATAAACTTAAAATAACTATCTAATTTATTGTTAAGAAGTAATAAAGGCTTTGATTGATTGATTGAACGCGCGAACAAAGACTGAAGTTGCTAATTTTCCATTAAGAAGTTAATGGGAGGACGTTAGACAAATAAACTTTTATTCTATGATGCTACCTTGATTGAAAGGCTAATAGGCGATAGAGATATTCTAACTTCGGTTATTTGTCGCATTTACTCTTAAGGCAGGTTTTTGGTTTAATAGAAGTAGAAAACAGAATAATCTGAATAAGTTACAAAATATGAATAATTTTTTAGGCATTTTAAAACAAGGCAACCTCAATACATACAAAATCGTAAACGTGTAAAACCAAATAACATTTTGAACGCATGCCAAAAATGCGGTATTTCCTAAGACAAAAAGTATTAGCTATATTTTGCTAGTTTCTACTTAAACATTCCTTGAAACTTTGCGTAAAATAAACTCCTTCCACAGTCCATGATAACTATTAACCTATTTTAGCAGTTAACCAGTAAAAAATAAGACTTACAATGGTCTGTATTACATCACCAATAATTATAAACGTTGCAAGAAAGGTGTAATTGAGACTGTAATTATCGATATAATTGGGCCTTTATTTAGCACCGCACTATTTTGTAGTTATTTTAGATATAAACCACGCTTCGATAGATTTAATAATGTGATTCAGTTTACAGTTATGTGATTGCAGTTACTGAGATAATATCTACTTGGATAAATCATAAAGGGTTGCCTGCAAAACCTGCAAACATTTAGGTGCTTTAGATTGTTTCTGAAGAAGTTCGTTAACGATCAAACTTGCTTGTCAAACTTAGCTTTTTATTTAAACAATGTTTAAATACCACTTCATATAATCAACAGCCGGGCATCATTATAAAAGTTTTAATAGTAAGGCAATTGTAACTAAGATTTTTATTGGTTGGAACCTATAAGCAAGCAATGAAGTCTTCAGCTTTACAATATTAGTATAGATTTAAAATTACAGACTTAATTAGAGAACTATGAAAGACTATATCAACAATTTCTTGTTCTTGGTTTATAGTGTTTTGTATTAATATAAAAATGTGTATATTCTTACAATGTGTATTCTCTTTATCAACAAACTAGCGGACGCCCGCGACTTCGTCCGCGTAAAAATCGATGTCATCTTTCAACCCCTATTTCACATTCTATTTTGCAAGTTTTATAACTTATACCTAAAAAACACAAAAGGTACTATATCTGCTAATATATAGAAGATAGATATATGGTGTCGCGGACTTTTTTGTAGAACTTTTAAAGATACATAAAGCCTCTATACATTAATTTCAATTTTACACAATGGTTAAGGCAGCGCATGCGAATAAGTCTGCTTAAGAGGATTTTCGGTCCGACCTATATGACAAAAACTGTGTTAACTCGGCGAATATATATCATACTAATATAAAATAGCCTATAGCACTCCCCGATAATGTAGCATTCTACTGGTGAAAGAATTTTTGAAATCGGACCAGTAGTTCCGAAGATTACCCCATTTAGAAAATGTGACAAACTTACAAACTTACAAACTTTACCTCTTTATAATATTAGTATAGATAGTATAGATATGTGTGTATTCTTACAATGTTTGTTATTAGCTTGTAATTGCACTTTTATCATACAAAATTACGTGTCAAAAGCTATTAATTACTCATTTTTAGTTAAAGTACGCTCAATAATTGGTATTAAGGTGTTAATTATTAGCTACGTTTTTTGTATTCCTAATAGTAGCCAGGTGTATACCAGTTATGTCGTTAATTAACTTCGTTTCATATTTGGAGGTAGAATGCGAAGAATATCGTTTAAATGGAGGTACAGCACTGTGGGACGTATCTTTATTACTCAAATTGTTGTAAAGAATTTCCGTAGACGTGCAACCTTGAACCGAGTCCGTAATTGGATGGGTGACCTATTTGGACTTATTAAGTGAATTAATTTTCACTTGCTCGCAAATAGCTTCATTATTAAAATACAGCTTTTACTTTTTTTTGTGTCGGAGTTCGTCCAGGAAAGTACCATCATCTAAACTTATTATGCAGTTTTTTATTTTGAATTTGATTTGAAATTTTCGATTTTGATTTTGAATATTTTCCTTACCTTACATGGTAGATGAAAATTGAATAGGAATTTCGTATTCTTTGTCATGTCTGTAATACTGATTTGTCATGAGGAATATCGAGTAAATTTCATTGTACCAGCTCACATATTGTAACACCATCCAAAATGTTTGGTTATGGTACAAATACTTTTACGAAAACATACTACACAAACAAATATAAATACAAACATTAAAGTCGTTATTCTAGTTATTAAATAACAACTGACGCCGCGCGGTTTTACCCGCGTGGTTCCGTTCCCGTAGGAATACGGGGATAATATATAGCCTTCCTCGATAAATGGGCTATCTAACACTGAAAGAATTTTTCAAATCGGACCAGTAGTTCCTGAGATTAGCGCGTTCAATCAAACAAACAAACAAACTCTTCAGCTTTATAATATTAGTATAGATAAAATATGGCTGTCGGGGACTTTTCAAAAGCAAAAATAAATTTTCAAAAGCAAAAAGAATTCCTCATTAAACAAATGAAAATCTACGGATCTGCGCACTAGTTAGTAAAATCCATGCACACAAAACCGCAACATAATAAAACAATAAACAGAAAAACAATAAACAAAAAAAAAACGATAAACAAAAACAAGCGAAGAAACCGCGGTCCGGTCACGATGCAGGCCACACCGCGATATTGGTGACAAAATGTTTTTACGCCTCGGCTACCTCACTTCGGATGCTCTTTTTTCTTATAACCTAAGAGCCAGTGTATGGTTCTCACGTAGTATTTAATTTGTTATGTTTAATTAACCCTAGTTAACCCCTGATTACCCCTCGATTACAATCTCACCTGATGGTAAGTAATGATTTAAGATGGAAGCGGGCTAACTTATTAAGTGTTCGATGAAAATCTAATCCCTTTCGGTTTCTACACGACATACCGGAACGCTAAATCGCTTGGCGGTACGTCTTTGTCGGTAGGGTAACTAGCCATGATTGAAAATTTCTAATTCGTTTTATCGTTATTCTAATTTAATGCAATTTAAGATGGAAGCGGGCTAACGTAGTAGGAGTTGGATGAAAATTCATACGTCCATCCCTTTCGGTTTCTACACGACATCATACCGGAATGCTAAATCACTTGGCGTCTTTGCCGGTAGGGTAACTAGCCGGATTGAAAAAATTCTAATTAATTTTTTCGTTATTCTAACTCGGTTCTATTTCGTTAACCCCATTAACAACGTATCGTATGATTTGATGTAGGTATATATTTTATTTTGGGAAAACTCAATTGTCAATAGATGCAAGGTAGACATTATTTTATGAAGTTCATGAATAGTGAATAATGAACAATGTTCGACATACGTCACCCAGAGCTGATCTCGTATAAAAAACGATTTCTGGAAAAGTCGACGGGTCTGGTAGACGTTATCGTTCGGTATTGTCGTTTTTCAGCAATAAACAGCAAATTAATTTATTTTATTCACTGTAACTAAGAACCCCTATATCCATTTTCAATTAAGGAATTTAGGCTTAAATTTGGTAACTAACATTCTACCATCAATCGCTCCAGAGTTTGTGTAGGTTACTGCGACAAAACAAGTTGTATAAAATTGAGGTATAGTTGCATACTATTTTAATTTCCAATAAAATTATGTGAAACTATTTTGAGAAGGTTTTATGTTTGTATCAACGCATCCGAGAATCAGTTCACCGGCTCTCGGACAGTTTGTTAACTCCCTTTTGTTTTACTCAATTTTGTCCCCAACATTATGGAGTTTTAATTAAGACTTAATTTTATCTGGCGAGCTCCCGTTTAATTGACCGCGCGCCGAATCTGACCGATCGAATGTCACCGAGAAATATAGTTGTTTAAAATTCGTTTTTAATTGTTTGTGAAACAAAACCGAGCGGGGTTGGTGAACTGGGGCATCGTTAATTGGGAGCGTGTGATAATAATTAGAACGTTTTATGGTGTGGTGGGTTTTATACTTAACCTACCTGCCAAACATCTTTGGCATATTTTAGTTTGTCACTATTTCCAATAGTGAACTCTGATGGCCTATTTCCTAGTTTGGTCTTTATTTTCAACAACAAAATGTCATCTACATACTATGATACAAACTTAGAATACAGAAAATTGTATTCTGAGGATACAAATTACAAATGTCATCCGGTGCTTGCTGGTGGATATCATATAGTATGTAGATGACATTTTGTCAAATGATTTGTTGTTTATTTTAACAGGTTGATAATAACGACCGAAATAGTGAATAGACCAGCTGGACCTTTGTTAAGAACCCCTATCTTTGTCCAAATAAAACGTTGAAAATGGAATTGGTTAGGTCATTCTGTAACTTTCTGTGTGAAGGTAGGAGCTGATCAATGGCCTCCAACCATCTTTATTATTATGGAACTCATCAATTGTTTGCAAAACATTGCTTATGTATTGTCAAATCCGTTAGTGTCTTGGGGATATTGTTATAAAAGAGTACATATAACCCTACGAAAGATTATTTGGCTTTGCACATGAGCCCTTCAGGTGAAGTACCTAGAGACAATCGAACGCGAGGCAAGTTACTTCCAAATGGAAACGGTCATGGAAACAAATGAAGAGTGCCGATCTGTCTTATATAGTGACTTATGTATTATTCAGTGGGCGATAGAGTGAGCTACTCGTATGCTTAGAGTATCCCTGCGCGATACAATAGAAAAGAGGAGATTTACAGAAAGACCAAAGTACCCAACATAGCTCAATGAGTCACGAAGCTGAAGTGGCAATAGATGGGGCATAGTTTGAGAAGCCGTCAGACTTTAGGATCTCAATGGTGACCCCGCATAGGAAAGGGCAGTGTCAGGTCACCAGGTGGACCACTGTGTTGTCATTTTAAAAAATGCACTATAAATCGAACTGTAATATTCTTTTTACACTAATAACGCCATGATAAGTGTGCCTCCACAGTAGGTAGACGTGTTTTAAATCATAACATTATTTAGGCTGAATCACACTAACAACGTTCCACAATATTTACTCCGGCCAGAATCACACTAAACAAACCGTGGTAAATGTGCCTCCACGACAAAGTTGCGTTATAAATCAAGCTATTTTATTCTTTAGTCACACCAATAACGCTATACTAAGTGTGTCTCCACCATCAATAAGACGAAGACCAGGAGAGCTATTCTGTAACGATGTGCAGGTATAACTCGCAAGGGCGAGTTTCGAATTCACCTCTATCTTTCTCTCTTTATAGTATCGTGTTAGAGAGAGAGGTATAGGTGAATACGAAACTCGCACTTGCGAGTTAAGCAATACTTCGTCACAGAATAGCCCGCCAGATCACACTGCCATCGAACCGCAATATTTTCTACGACCAGAACCACACTAAACAAACCGTAGTAAGCGTTTCTTTAGCTAGAGTCACACCAACAACGCTATACTAAGTATGCCTCCTCCACATATGCAAAGACCAGAATCACACTGCCATCGAACCGCAATATTTTCTTCGACCAGAATCACACTAAACAAACCGTAGTAAGTGTGCCTCCAGCACAAAGATGCGCTATCAGCAACCTCGCGCCGGCTACGTAGTTAATAAGCCCCGCAGCGTCATTAGCGGAGGTGAATCGCCACTTCGATTCCGGTTATCTTAAACTGCAGCCAACCGGTTAAATATATGACGGGGTAACGTATTACCGTATATTTTGTAAAAGATATAGGGTGCGACGGAAGTGACATTAGCTACTCGTTTATTCGTTTAAGGCTACCTATCCACCGAAGCGGAGCGAGCGAGCGTTGCGGAGAAACAGAATATTGCGGAGCGGAGATGCGTACTGTGTCTGTCCACAGGAGAGGAGCGAGGCTGCGGAGCGAAGTGAGAAAGTAATGCAGAGCGGAGTTGCAGACGTGATTCCCCGCTCCGTTTTCCGGCTAAATTTACCGGTTTTATATGAATTTAAAACTAGCTCACAAGTCCTTGTCTATTGGTTAATATTTTTCCGCTGCCTCGCTTGCCTTCGGTGGACGAAGACCCGCAGACGAAACAAACTGACATAGCTCAGCGAGTTGCGAAGTGGAAGTGGCAATGGGCAGGCCACATAGTTCGAAGAGCCGAACCCCTACTAGGTGGACTGAGGATATCAAGCGGGTTGCAGGGAGCCGCTGGATGCTGGCAGCTCGAGACCGTTGTGTTTGGAAGTCCATGCAAGAGGCCTATGTCTCAAGAGGCCTATGTACAAGCAATGGACGTCCATCGGCTGATAATGATGATGATTATGATGACACATGTCTATTGGAGAGCCTGCTATGGCCAGATACGCCTTATTGTATGAAGGCCATTTGTCAGCTCATGCTTTTATTCGTACGTAGGTAAGTAAGGTAGCAAAATATGGAGTTTGGACTGTGGTAGCTTAGGAAGATAGCAGGTTACAAGAATTTAGAACCTCAAAAGACCAAGTACACAACCGACTTAGTTTCGTGGCAACCCTTCGAAAAACATCATACTTTAAGCGTCTCTAGCGAGGGTTTGTCACGAAACTATCCCACAGTATCAAAAATTACATTTTAAACCACGATCCAACCTACACAATTATCTATCATACTTAACAATGGAAGAATAATGGACTTACAACATCAGCCTTTCTCTTTCCTTGCTCTAACATTTTTGATGTCGTCGCTATTTGTCAAAAATGTTTTTTTTTATCTTCTTAGGCCTACTATAGAAATAGCATGGTGGGTAATAACTTCTGACTCCCGCATAAAAGTTACACATAATTGAATAAAGGTTATTACCTCCTTAACTACATAGTTGTACATTGCGTGTGGCCTACGAAACATTTACAAAAACAAAATATAAATAAAAGCCTGTAGAAACAAACATGGATATTATTTCCTTTTTATATCTAGATATGAAATATTAACGAACAAACGCAGTACATTATAAGTAATCTTTACTGTGTGAAGTTTATATTTTCACTTTTGTATTATTTTCATTAATTAATTTACTATTCATAGTTTGACATTATAGATACCAGAAAGTAAAGTACCTAAAGGTATAAGATAACTTCGACAAATTCACACTTTGCCTTAGGTTGAGAGCTTGTGACGATCAGATCTTTGTGATTTTGTAAAAACTGTGCACTTAAGCGAAAATAGACATGGATATTTCGTAGAAAATATAAAATAAATTACATATTTCATATGTGGTTTGGTCTATTTTTTTTTTTACAATTGACTACAATCTCACATGATGATAAGTGGATTTAAGATGGAGTACTCTAAGATCGGGCTAACTATACATACGAGTAAGAAAAGAAGCGGGCTAACTTGAGAGGAAGATGACAACTCCCCTTTTGGTTTCTACACCTCCATGACGGCCTCCATGGCGCAGTGGGAACCTTACACCAGCCGGACCTGGACCAATTAAGAAAACCTGAACCTGTTTAGCCGGGGATCGAACCCAGGACCTCTGTCTTGTAAATCCACTGCACATACCACTGTGCCACAGAGGTTTGGATCCTTAAAACACTAAAGCCAAGAGGACAATACGTAAATGTTTTAAGGTGCTATAAATAATTTAAACGTACTCGTAAGTACATAATTCAGTTTCATTTCGATATTTCAAAAGAAAACAATATCTATGTAAATTTCATAAGCCTATTACTGTCCCATCCATTTATAAGGAAGCTTTTAGCCATTTGTCAAAATACAAAATAAATATAATAATCGATATTGGATACACCGAAATTTATTGCACTCAATCGACAAAACATACAGAATCGATATCTCGTTGACACCTGTTACGCGATGACACTTTGACATTTCAAGATGGCTGCCTATCGAAAAAATTCAACTGTCAGCTCCGCTCGTACATATTCAACTTATTTAAGAACAGGTGGCGATATTAAAAAACAAAAAAAGTGCGAATCGGTCTCACCCACCGAGGGTTCCGTACAAATTTGTAGGTACTTGGAGAGTATAATTCTTTTTTACTAGCAGAACCTCGTAGTGTAACCCGCGTAGTTCACATATACGGGGATGAAATGTAGCCTTTGTTACTCCTTGATAATGTAGCTTTCTATTGGTGACAATCGGTCGATTAGATTTTTAGTTTATTCTGTACATACAAAAGTACAAATATTAGTGTAGATGATTTAACTAGAATATATGGGTTTTCCAATTTTTCCCAATACTTGTAGTGTTACAAAGTATTAATTGAGAAAGTTCACAGTTCTAATTCAACAGAAGTATCTTATAAATTTTGATTCCCTTATGTGTCGTTTTTTGCAGGATTAACGACTGTTTCTTCATGTTTAGTTAACTTAGAAGTTTGATTTTTCCCAGCATCAAGAAACTGTAGACCTGGTATTAAATTCAACTAGATACCTCCATGCGCCGAAGATAAACGATCTTGATAAACAGACAGACAGACGGACAACAAAGTAATCTTAGGGTCCTGTTTTTCCTTTTTACGGAACTCTAAAAAAATACAAGAAAATTTTAAAAGTACAAGCAACCACTTAAGATTTGATTAGCGGAGTGTGAACTCTATATCTACCAAGTTAAAGTACAGTTTTGATTAACAGCGTAACTTTGTCAGTAAATTAAAATTTGCAATTAGGATTTGCAACACCAGGCCCTCGTCATTGATAGTGGAAACGGGGCTTAATACCGGAAATAAGCAAGATGTTTGTTGATGTTTATGCATGCAAAAATTAAAAAAAAATATTAGTTAGGCATACTAATTATAATTGGACGTAATATTAATATCTGATAAGTTGAAAAATATTGTAATTGCAAGTAGTTTTAGTATCTTGTTCGGTTTTAATAAAACCATTTTTTAATATGTACTTGGTAGTCTAAGAGCCATTTATAGCCAGACCTTTGTTTTAATTTTATTATTCTGTACAAGTTAGCCCTTGACTACAAGCTCACCTGATGATAAGTGATGATGCAATCTAAGATGGAAGCGGGCTTGTTAGAATAGGATGAAAATCCACACCCCTTTCGGTTTTTACTCGACATCGGAACTGGAACGGTAAATCGCTTGGCGGTACGTCTTTTGCCAGTAGGCTGGTAACTATCCACGACCGAAGCCTCCCACCAGCCAGACGTGGACCAATAATTAAGAATGATATTCTTTGACTCTTTAACGATAACAAATGTTATGACTGACAGTTTAACGTGCGTTTCGGTACGTGACGTCATACAGTTAATAAGGGAGCCGAAGTAGAGTTTTGGGATTTCCTCTAGTGCGGAATATGTATACGCGAAAAGATACTTAGTATCTTGTTGGGTATTTAATCAATTACTTTACACATAAAAAAAAAGTAAAAAGAACCGTTTAGTTCGAAATTATGGCACATACATCACAATATCTCCAGTACACCAGGACATCTAGGACAATACCCAGCGATGTGTGGCATAACCCAGAAAATGGCCCCAGCTATTGAAAAAAAATCCATTACCAGAAATATTCATCAGGCGCGTCAGATTAATATACCTAATGTTTAACCTGGCGCAGTTAAGAAAGTGTGCTTTTTGAAAATTTGACGATTTGAGTCTTAGAAAATGGAGTTGCAGGGTTGGAAGTTTATAGCCGATCGTTATTTTCACATTCCCTAAATTTATCATCTCACCGCAGATATCTCTCATAATGTACAACATGCAAGTTATCCTTCTATAAGATAACCTGTCACGCTTGAGTGAATCCCAAAATCCATTCTTCGGCTCTCCTACTATTTAGTATATAGATCACAGTAGGTAATATGAACAATGTCCAATTGTCCAACCGTCCACACCGTCTACGGAAACAACATAAACAAGTACAATCAGCATGATTTAAACCGTCCATCCCCGCGGCGGTTTCGCGCGGCGCAATCAATGAGCGCGATACTTTGACGTTCCATTATGGCGTTTGACATCTTCATATCTGCGGTGATATTTATGTGCGCGACTGTACCCCGAGGTGTAAGCTTGTTTGCGTTTTACTTTTCCGCCACTATTTTATGGCGACATGTTGGAAATGGGTTTCGGTATACGTGGTAGAGCCGTGATAGCCTTGTGGATATGACCTCTGCCTCGGATTTCGGATGGGGTTCGAATCCAGTCTGGGACATGCACCTCCAACTTTTCAGTTATGTGCATTTTAAGAAATTAAATATCACGTGTCTCAAACGGTGAAGGAAAAACATAGTGGGGAAACCAGAGAATCTTCTTGATTCTATGAGTGTGTGAAGTCTGCCAATCCGCATTGGGCCAGCTGGTGGACTATTGGCCTAACCCCTCTCATTCTGTGAGGAGACTCGAGCTCAGCAGTAAGCCGAATACTGGTTGATAATGATGATACGCGGTACAAATGGAGTTAAAGTGTATTTGTCTACTTTTCGGAGTAATGAACATTTAAATTGTATGTAGTGGAAACTTTACAGTATACCTAATCATCATTATCAACCTATATTCGGCTCACTGCTGAGCTCGAGTTTCCTTTCAGAATGAGAAAGGTTAGGCCAATAGCCCACCACGCTAGCCCAATGCGCATTGGCAGACTTTACAAACGCAGAGAATTAAGAAAATTCTCTGGTATGCAGGTTTCATCACGATATTTTTCCTTCACCGTTTGAGACACGTGATATTTAATTTCTTAAGTATACCTAATACTATCATTAATCTGTGATACTGACTTCCTTGGAGTCCCAAGGTGCTGGAATGGCAACCACGCACTACAAAGCGCAATGTTGGTCGACCCCCCACCAGGTGGACTGACGACATCAAGAGAATCGCAGGGATTCGCTGGATGCAGGCGGATGTTTAGTCCCTACAAAAGGCCTTTTTCCATCGGCTGATATTATGGTGATGATGATGATGATGACAGACTTCCTAAAGTAGAAAAAGTCTACATTTTCGGATCAGCTTGTTTGAAAGTCTTTCGCAAAGGACTACTTATTTATACAAAGTATCTAACTTTCTCTCTAAATTTAGCTCTTGATTAAAATTAAGGTAATTGAATAAACTTTTTAAAGTCCATATAAGTCTAACTAAACTACCATTTACAAGTAAAAAGCCCGAACATAAATATTAAATATATATATTTAAAAAGGGCATTTTCTCTCATTACTTTTAAAAATATACTTGGTCATGCTTGTACTATTACATATTCTGTGGTTATGGTTACTAAATTATACTGAAAGTGGCGAAAAAACGAAAGGTGATATTTTTCTCTAATTAAAACGTACGGCGCGACTCAACATTTTTGGCGTTGAGTGACAAAAAAGTTTAATTTATTTAAGGCGTTAAGGATCTGTTCATACAAGCGACTGACAGACAGACAGGAAAGGGTCAGCAGTTTTCAGTTATGACCTTTTGTGGAACCGTTCAAGCAGGCTGTCTTTCCTCGCTTCCTTTAACTTACCTTATCAGTCGATAGACGTCCACTGCTGGACATAGGCCTCTTGTATGGACCTGCAAGCACAACGATCTCAAGCCGCCAGCATCCAGCAGCTCCCTGCAACCTGCTTGATATTCTCGGTCCACCTAGTGGGGGGTCGACTAACACTGCGCTTTCCGGTGCGAGGTCGCCATTCCATTACCTTGGGACCCCAACGTCCATCGGCCCTTCGAACTATGTGACCTGCCCACTGCCACTTCAACTTCGCGACTCGCTGAGCTATGTCAATGACTTTGGTTCGTCTGCGGATCTCCTCATTCCTGATTCGATCACGCAGAGAAACTCCAAGCATAGCTCGCTCCATCGTCCGCTGAGTGACTTTGAGTCTTTTAATGAGGCCCATAGTCAGCGACCAGCGCTTACTTTAACTGGTGTCATAATAATAGGGCATATGCATGTGATCTCCACCAATCCGCATTGGAGCAGCTTTGTGGTTATAAGTCCTATATACCCTTTCCTAAAAAGTGAGTGGCTCTGCAATAGCCGATAAAATAGGCTATAATGATGATGCATGTGATACGAATTAGGGCCTGATAATTTTGACGTCCGTAGCGCGGTGGCTTACAAGACAGAGGTCCTGGGTTCGATCCCCAGCTGGGCCGATTGTTTTCTTAAATGGTCTAGGTCTGGCTGGTGGGAGGCTTGGGTATTGGCTATTGGGTAACTCCCACCAGCCAGACCAGGACCAATTAAGAAAACATCAATCAGCCCAGTCGGGGGTCGAAGACCTCCGTCTTGTAAATGCACCACGCACACCACTGCGCCACGTATGTGTGTATACGTACAAGGACCAACACTAGTGCGGAAAAGACCCAAGAAAGAAGAAGAAGAAGACCACAGCGCCACGAAGGTCGTCAAAAATTCAAGTTATGAAAGAAATAGATTCGTTCCATTACAATGCCTATTGTAACCAGTCGAGGGTATCGGTAAATAAACCACTCCTCACTAGTTAGAGCGATACCATCTTAGACTGCATCGTCATTTACCATCAGGTGAGATCGCAGAAGCGATACCTTATCGATGAATAAAAACAATAATATGTATGGAAACGCTGGAGCATCGCCAAGTTTCCTGTATGTCGATTGTACAAGATAAATACTTTGAAGAGCTGTGATAGACCAGTGGATATGATCTCTGCCTTCAAATCAAATCAAATCAAAATTCATTTATTTCAATTAGACTTAGTTTACAAGCACTTTGAAAGGTCATGTATATGTCAAAATTTTGTTTAATCTAATGGTGGTAATAATAGACGAAAACTTGAAAATTTAAGTTACGAGGGTTCCAAACGCGCCTTGGTCCGAGAAGAGCCCACAACACTCAGGCAAGGTTTATTTTTTTGGTTTACCACCATTTTACAAACTTATTTAAAACTAAGCACACAGTCGTATAAAACAGTTTAACACCAAGCTTTTTTATCATTTATATGTATTTATTTATATATATACTCATTAACACTATAATAAGACTTCGATTCGGAGGATGTAGGTCCGGTCCGGGGCATGCACCGCTAATTTTTCAGTTGTGTGCATTTTATGAAATTAAATACGTGTCTCAAACGGTGAAGGAAAAACATCGTGAGGAAACTCTTAATTTTCTACAATTGTGTTATCATCATTATCAACCCATATTCGGCTTACTGCTGAGCCCGAGTCTCCTCTCAGAATGTGATGGGTTAGGCCAATAGTCACCAGCCCAATGCGGATTGGCAGACTTCACACACGCAGACAATTATGAAAATGCAGGTTTCCTCATGATCTTTTTCCTTCACCGTTTTGAGATACGTGATATTTAATTTCTTAAAATGCACACAACTAAAAAGTTGGAGGTTCATGCCCCGGACCGGATTCGAACCCACACCCTCCGGAATCGGAGGCAGAGGTCATATCCACTGGGCTACTACAGCTCAACCTTTTGTGAAGTCTGTCAATACGTATTGCTCCAGCGTGGTGGACTATTGGTCACCTCTCATTCTGAGAGGAGTGCTCAACAGTGTGCCGAAAATGGCACGCTGATGATGTTGAATTAAAGTAATTCAAAGTGTGTATGTGATTCGATCACATAAAAAATATTAGTGAAATAAAGTTCTGTGTAAAATGTGATGTGAAAATATCGTCAAATATCTTATTACTAGTCGTCGAAACCTCGTCAATTTGACGTCTATTTCTTTCTATGTCTACGTCATAAACTGTGTTGTGATTTGAAAATCACGTCAACATCGAATAGGTATATCTAATTAACAACGGCATGCATTACAGATTTGAATTTGAAATTAGAATAAAAGCAGAGGCAGTAGCAGAGAGGTCATCTCCTTCTAGATGAAATTGCTCAGTTAAGGCGCGGGGGACCTTTCTCTCCCGCGCCTTACCTGACTGTTCCCTTAAGACCTTATGGCCATAAGGGCATGTATGGCCATAAGGGCCATAATTTTATTTACAAAAACGGAAATCCTGGATTCGATCCCCGGTTGGGCAGATTGAATTTATTAATTGGTCCAGGTCTGGCTGGTGAGAGGCTTCGGCCGTGGCTAGTTCCCATCCTACCGGCAAAGACGTACCGCCAAGCGATTTAGCGTTCCGGTACGATACCGTGTAGACACCGAAAGGGGTGTGGATTTTCGTCCTCCTCCTAACACGTTAGCCCGCTTCCATCTTAGACTGCATCATCACTTACCATCAGGTGAGATTGTAGTCAAGGGCTAACTTGTAAAGATTAAAAAAAAAATGTGGGTCGTTTGGGTGTCAGTCCTGTGGAGACTGCCATGTCATCGTGCGCTGGGGCAGTGTTAAATTCAGTATGTCAATCAGCAGTCTATTTATTTCTCTGTCTACGGTCTAAACTGCGTGAAGTGTGGACGACACCTAAGAGGCAAAAAAGCTGAATTTATTTGACACTTTAAACTTTTACGCGAAAATACATTGACATTACCCCCAAAAGAAATTACAGCTGCCGCATGCGTAATTATCGATTACAATCGTTGAATCGATTCGATCGTAATTGATTGCGCGCACGAGCCGTTTTTCGGAATAACCCCATATCTGTTTCGAAGGACCATCTCGTTTTAACCCAAGCGAATTTCAAACTTATTACACACACATAGAATTAAAATTTGCTTGCGTATCAACAAACGACTTGCGTCTTCTAGCTGGAACTCCGTACATGCAATTATAATACCAGCGACTTGTATTTAAGGTGTAATTTCGTGTGCAATGTTTATCATTGCCCGGAATTGGTTGCACGCGTTTCGGAATTCGACAATCGATGTTAATAGCCGAAAGTTATGATAAGTAATCGAAACCGTATCGCAGTTAAATCGGTTTAATCGATTTATTTTCTATCGTTTAAGTATTTTAATTGTCACCATTCCATTTTATGCCGACGCGGAGGTTGATTTTTACTGCTTCTAACTACAATGTATGAATTTAGAGCCGTGTAAAATGGTTCGAGAGAAATCGTTATGAATAAAAGTAATTAAATCATAGTGTAAATTATTATGATGAATTTCTGAAAATAGTAAAAACATCCATTAAATTGATAAATTACCCAGTTTATCCAATCCATAACAATATTATACAGCGGTAGATTTTGTGTGTATGTTTACTTGTAGCCATGCAGGTCTGCGATGTTTTTCCTTCGCCGTTTGAGATACGTGGTATTTAATTTCTTAAAATGCACACAACTGAAAATTGTGTGCATTTTAAGAAATTAAATATCACGTGGAGGCAGAGGTCATAATAGCCATAATATAGCCACATAGCCATAGCCACTGGGCTATTACGGCTCAGACTTTTATTATATCACTCCGAAACTACTGGATGAGTTCAACTGAAACTTGGCACAATTCGAGTCCATACTACGAAGAAAGTCATAAAGGAGATGGTCCAAAAATGTATAGCGCCCAGTCATTGTACCCTAGCGGAAATAAAAGAAGATATTATTTTTAACTATTATTGATTATACAAATCTACGAATTTACTTTAATTCTTTCGAAATAATATACATTATCTCCCAAGAAATGCAACATTAATAAGGGTAATAATGGCGTATAGATGACGTTTTCAATGCAGTAATCGATTTGACGTTTGCTGTCTGTGGTCATGTCATAATTGCTCTATGGGCGCCATCTTGTTATATCTCAAAACCTTGGGTTTTTATTTTATTTATTTCTTTTTATTTAGTTAGATTTATTAACTTATTGAAATAATTGTATTGAATTCACACTACGAAAAAGATTATAACTTTATTTTTATTAGGTTCGTTAGGTCATAAAATTAAACGCAAGCTTTTAGGAAAGTCTTATTATAGTGTTTATGATTACCTATATAAATGATAAAAAAACTTGGTGTTAAACTGCATTATACGACTGTGTGCTTAGTTCTAGATAAGTTTGTAAAATGATGGTAAACAAAATAAACCTTGACTGAGTTTGTTGTTGGCTCTTCTCGGACCAAGACGCATTTAGAACCCTCGTAACTTTTATTTTAAGTTTTCGACTATTATTACCACCATTAGATTAAATTAAATTATGACATAACTTAACATTTGCAAAAGTGCTTGTAAACTAAGCCTAATTGAAATAAAAGAATTTTGAATTTGAATTTATCACGGCTCAGACTTCGAAACTACTGGATGAATTCAACTGAAACTTGGCACAATTCGAGTTCATACTACGAAGAAGGTCATAAATTTATTTTTATTAGGTTTATAAGGTCATAAATTTGAAATTAGAATGAAAGAAAGAGGCAGGAGGCAGTGCTATCACGTTTCGCCCTCAGCCCGCGCGATGGAGGCTCAATCTCGATGGAACAATATTTTACCCGCTACAAAACAAACGTTGAGAGCTTGTATCGCGCACAGATCTGTGACACGGGACACACGGCTGTTAAGAACGGCGATGCTAATTAACGAGGGAATTTTTACTTTATACCTTGACACGCGATTGCATTTGACGGTAAGTGGCTATGCCTTACCACATACTCGTAGATGGTAGTTTAACTATTTACGATATTTCTTAAATTTTTTTTTCAATAAGTCAGCGCTTGGCTGCTTCAGTCAGTCATGGTTGATCACAGAACAAAGAACGTTAAAGCTAACGCGATTGATGTTAAGCGAAGATGCCTATGGTGGACTGGGTCTTGAATAGAATATACCTACCCATGTTGTAGGACAAACAATGTATTCTTTGATGAGAGATCGATGCGAGTAATTTTTTTTTTTATTTCTGCACTTTATTTTAAATGGATTTTCAATGAAATAATGTTCATACACTATTATGAGTTTCTCCATTTTTGTGGTCTTGAAAGCATTTAACTTTTTGGATTCTTGGAAGTTATTATAAACAATTTAACTTATCAATTAAATATTATACTTATTAATAAAAATATGTTCTTAAGTTTGTTTATTTTTGTACAACCCTGAAACAAAACCACTATTCTGAAGAAATATTCTATAGAAAATTAACTTTTAGAAGGTCATGCGCCAAAGTGATTCAGATAATCACCAATCACAAGGCTGCGGTGAAATGCGATCATTAGGTATCGGAAAAAAATAAACAGTGAGCATTCACAAGGGCCGTATGTCAGAAGTATCGGGCGCGAAATGAAAACAACTTTTGGCGGGGCGTGGCCATAAATCAGAAGCACTGGTGTAGCTCAATTAAACGCGCTATCTGATGTACTCCTGTTACAGAAGGCTTCTAACCTTTGTTTTTTCAACGCATCGCCTTTTTTAGGGTTGTCTGAGATCAATTTTTTCTTTATACTACCAGTTGTCGCAACGAACTGATGGAATGTTGGGTTTTAAGTCCTATTTTTAGCATATTTTAATAGCCCACTACAGGGCCAGGCTTCCGTTGTAGGAGAGGGGATATGGAGCTTATACCCACCATCCTGCCACCATTTTCGACGGCCTCCGTGGCGCAGTGTATGCGCGGTGGATTTCCAAACGGAGGTCCTGGGTTCGATCCCCGGCTGGGGCGATTGAGATTTTCTTAATTGGTCCAGGTCTGGCTGGTGGGAGGCTTCGGCCGAGGCTAGTTACCACCCTACCGACAAAGACGTACCGCCAAGCGATTTAGCGTTCCGGTACGATGTCGTGTAGAAACCTAAAGGGGTGTGGATTTTCATCCTCCTCCTAACAAGTTAGCCCGCTTCCATCTTAGATTGCATCATCACTTACCATCACGTGAGATTGTAGTCAAGGGCTAACTTGTAAATAATAATAAAAAAAAAAACAAAACAATGCTGCTCTTGTGTGGGTTCGTGGGTTTAGGGTGATAAAGTTAAATTCGTTAATGACTGTTATGACATGTTAATAATAATGGCTTAATGTGTTGATTGAAATTGTGAAAAATCAAACTTCTAATAATGTCTCCTACGTCAAAAATAATACGGCCGTCTTTTGTACCCTTTTTATTCAAGGGAATGAAAGCTCATAGGGTACTTCTTGTTGACGTAGAAATATAAAAGGCAAGTAACATCGTTATTTACTACAAATCATTGACCTCTTGAATCAATCTCGAAGAACAAGTACAAGAAAAATCTTAAAATGTACATTATTTTTTAATTACATCTTTAAAAAAAAAGGGTCTAAAATTCGGGAAAAGCTTGGCAAAAATACGCTATTTGATTACCCGCTGAACTATTTATAATGATTCTACGTACAGAACCCTCTGAACCCTATTTAAGTGCAACGTCGTCTCAAAAATAGCCTAAAAATTAGCTAACAGTTCAATAATTTCCACCAGCATATAGAGAGAATAATTCTAAACTAACGTTGACCTCAAATATTTCAGTAAGACATAAAAACGTTGTAACTAACTGACTTAATAATAACAAAAGGCGATTCTTAATAACTTTCCGTCGTCATCTCAGCGTATAAATCCCTCACGTTGGTATAAAATGGTATAAAATCAAGCCATTAAGGCGAACATAAACCTAATCAGGGCTCAAACGTTAACATAAAGCAAACACAGAGGTTTTACTTGTGTTAATGCTACTTTTTTTTATTTGCAAAGCGTGACCCGACTGAGACTTCTGTTGTTTAAGGCGCGGTTACATGGAGCTTGATTTGAATGTATTTTGCACCGGTTTCAAATTCCCAAGTATATGTTCACACGACAGCGTTTTTTAAACACGACGTTTTTTTTCGGACAGTGTTGCATTTTCAATTTTGGGCGTTGGAAATAGACCTTCATTTAACTTTATACTATATTACACACACGATTAAGAAAATTCTCTGATATGCAGGTTTCCTAACGATGTTTTCCTTCACTGTTAGAGACATGTGATATTTAATTTCTTAAAATGCACACAACTAAAATACCTATGCTATATACGAATAAGAAGAACGAGAATAATTGACGGCCTCCGTGGCGCAGTGGTATGCGCGGTGGATTTACAAATCGGAGGACCTGGGTTCGATCCCCGGCTGGACAGATTGAGATTTTCTTAATTTGTCCAGGTCTGGCTGGTGGGAGGCTTCGGCCGTGGCTAGTTACCACCCTACCGGCAAAGACGTACCGCCAAGCAATTTAGCGTTCCGGTACGATGTCGTGTAGAAACCGAAAGGATTGTGGATTTTCATCCTCCTCCTAACAAGTTAGCCCGCTTCCATCTTAGACTGCATCATCACTTACCATCAGGTGAGATTGTAGTCAAGGGCTAACTTGTAAATATTAAATATATATATATATAAACTTAAAAAATAACTGTCACTGTAAATTCCACCGCCATGTAACCGCCCCGGGCGCGCGGTGTGAAATCAGCAGAGTGATAAGGTAACGACCGTTTCTTCACTCGGATTCCTCGCTATCAATTAAATGGCGGCCCGATCTCGCGAATACAGCCTCGACTCTTTAATTAATTCCAGCTGTTCGGTTTTGAGTACGTCAGAGTTCCTGCTATAAACAAAGGTACGATATGGATTCCATAAAGAAAAACCCGTACGTAAAATATAAGTCGAAGAGCTCTGTGTATCAAAATTCAATGGGGGGGATGACTAGGTTTGAATATATTGATTTTTATAATACATTCGGGTACATAAGGTCTAAGTTAACTAATTTATACATAAAAAGCAAAGATTGTCTGGATATTTGCAATATAAATGAGATTATAAAATTTCAAAATCTATTAAAAATCTTTTAGCGTAATTAGATGAAAATTCATACAGTTTTAGCTTCCTTACATTAAATGTGACATTTTTTAATATATAAACTATAAACATAAACGCAGAAATAACAAACATATTAGTAATTTTGTATAAATGCCCATACAAATCTAACGATCATTAATTGCCTACGACGTCATAAGTTCGTACCATTTTGTATAGGGCATTTTTCAGGGATCCGCGGCAGCGCCGCAAATCTGACCCTTTAAATCCCTGTAGCTCCGAAAGTAATGATCGCAGATACCTTGTTCCTTTTACAAAATTGCTTTACTATTAGCAAACTCTTAATTTATTTACAATTTAAAAAACTGTCATCATCCCTATTCAATGAATTATTGCAGCCTACTTATTTTAACCGCTAAACAGCATCTTTTGTTAAACTCATTATAATTTTGCTAACATGGGCAACACAAAACATGTGTACTTCTCATAGAACGGTCTTCTTCTTAAACGCCGTAGAACCGTGATAGCACAGTGGATATGACCTCTGCCTCCGATTACGGAGGGTGTGGATTCAAATCCGGTCCGGGGCACATATACGATATACGATGGCTAAAGCCATTATAAACTCGGTTTCTATTTAGGCGGCCCTCGACTTACGTCTCAGGCCCTAAAAATACCTCGTATATAATGGGTCATATATCACGTGTCTTAAACGGTGAAGGAAAACATCGTAAGGAAACCTGCATACCAGAAAATTTTCTTAATTCTCTGCGTGTGTGAAGTCTGCCAATCCGCATTGGGCCAACGTGGTGGACTATTGGCCTGACCCCTCTCAGTCTGAGAGAGACTCGAGCTCAGCAGTGAGCTGAATATGGGTTGATAATGATGATGATGATGGTCTTTTTCTCTCATTGTGTAAGTTCCGTAAGCTCCATAATGGCACCTCAGCGGCGTCACTAGAAAGTTTGGGCGAGCGCAGAGGCATTGCTTGATAAGTAGGGCCCTAAGACAGAAGCAGAAAGGATGGGCAGAACGACTATAAGGGCGTCTCCTCTGAGACTCGGACCTCGGTTTAGAGAGCCGTTCTGAAAGGTTGTTTTGGCCTGATTGTATCAGTCCGGGCGCCCCCGATGTCCTGAACTCCTGAGTTTGTGATATTTTGATATAGTTGAGAGTACTGCACTGGAAATTGTCTGCTAATACATCAATAATAAGAATATCTGGGACATGGACCATTTTTTTCTTAAGTGCTCTCCGAGGTAAGGAGGTGTGTCACATCCCACTTCTTCCCCACAACTTCCCAACTCTGGGCTGAGAATTTTAACTAAAAATTTCTTAGAAGAATAATAATTGAGCGAGCGATAAAGCGATCCAGTACGATACCGTCAGAGGTATATGGGTAGAATACATTTGTTCCTCTTCCAAGTAAACCCACTTCCAGCTGAGACTACCTCGTCACTAAACATCAGGTGAGATCGCAGTCAAGTACTAATTTGTCATTGAATATTTAAAAAAAGTAATTCCTATCACTAAGCGCCCCCAAACGTCCACACTCTGTGACAGTCCGCTATCAAGTGAGCCAATCGCGATTAGCGCGAGACGCTCCGTTTCACGCAACTGACGTGACAGTTGGCGGGAATAGATTATCTGTTTTGACGTACGGAACGTAATTGTAATTAGTTTTTTTTCGTTAATTAATAAACTATGTTAAACTCGGTTATGTGACATGTTGCTATTTATTACGTATAGGTTAGCTGTTAGGTAATCAGCTGATTACTTATTAAATACAGTATTTTATATTCATAATGTTAATTATCGTAAAGGTCTTGGTTAGTTTAAAAATGTTTTATGACACCTTATTTATTTTTAAAGTTAGGTACAGTAGATAAATTGAGTATTTTTGTACAAATATGTACGTTTCTTTGAAATATCAGGTAATAACATGAAATGTCATAGAAAACCTACTTAGGTAATAACCTTATTTTTAAAACTTTTTACTTACTAATAATGTAAACTTAGTAATATTTGTTGAGTTTGAGTTATAGTTGAGAACACTGCATTCGAAATCGTAGACGAATACATATACCCAGGACATATTATGATCCAGTTAGGTAGGTCCAATTTCGAGAAAGAGGTGAACCACCGAATCCAACTCGGCTGGGCTGCATTCGGGAAACTTCGCGACATCTTTTCGTCCGAAATTCCTCAGTGCCTGGAGACAAAAGTTTTCGAACAGTGCGTGTTGCCAGTGATGACCTATGATCTGAGACTTGGTCGCTAACTATGGGCCTTATAAGAAGCCTCATAGTCACACATCGGGCGATGGAACGAGCTATGTTAGGAGTATCTCTGTGTGATCGAATCAGAAGCTCAACGAGTTAAGAAGCTAAAGTGGCAATGGGCGGGGCACATAGTTCGAAGAGCCGATGGACGTTGGGGTCCCAAAGTGCTGGAATGGCGACCCCTCACGAGTAAGCGCAGTGTTGGTTGACCCCTCACCAGGTGAACTGACGACATCAAGCGAGGTACGACAATAGACCAACGGGGCGGGGATCAAACCACCACCCCTCGGTGATGAGTCCGACCGCTCTTACCGTTGAGCTATTGAGGCTATAATTGCAATTTTGCTCAACTTGTTGTTTAGTTATCATATTCTTTGTTATTTTTTCTTTTTTTTTCAATGACACTGGAAAAGGTACTAGTTTATTCTATCCATACATCTGACAATTTACAGATATAACTATAGTTCTTACGCTGTAGCATGGTGCGGGTGACAGTTCGTTTCACTCTTGAAAGTTTGCCACGATTCACAATAATAGTACGTATTATGAACGTCATATAGTGGCTGTCACCGTACCCATGCTATATGAAAAACACTTTAGTACCTACGTATTATGAATGTCATACTGGCAACTGTCACCCGCACCATGCTACAGCAAACATAAGAAAGCCACGGCCAATGCCTACAACCAAACCAGACCTGAACAGCTATTCTCTAAAGATGTTTTGGATAACTCGCAAGTGCGAGTTTCGAATTCACCGCTATCTTTTTCATTCTATAGTATCGTGTCAAACAGAGAGAAATAGAGGTGACGGCCTCCGTGGCGCAGTGGTATGCGTGGTGGATTTACAAAAAGGAGGTCCTGGGTTCGATCCCCGGCTGGGCAGATTGAGATTTTCTTAATTGGTCAAGGTCTGGCTGGTGGGAGGCTTCGGCCGTGGCTAGTTACCACCCTACCGGCAAAGACGTACCGTGGCGCAGTGGTATGCGTGGTGGATTTACAAAAAGGAGGTCCTGGGTTCGATCCCCGGCTGGGCAGATTGAGATTTTCTTAATTGGTCAAGGTCTGGCTGGTGGGAGGCTTCGGCCGTGGCTAGTTACCACCCTACCGGCAAAGACGTACCGTAACCTAGCGTTCCGGTACGATGTCGTGTTGAAACCGAAAGGAGTGTGGATTTCATCCTCCTCCTAACAAGTTAGCCCGCTTCCATCATAAAGTGCATCATCACTTACCATCAGCTGAGATTGTACTCAAGGGCTAACTTGTAAAGAATAAAAAATAAAAAAATAGCTGATTACGAAAGCGATTTTAATGACGTCACCGTGTTGCTATGGTTGATCTCACCTCTGTGAATATTTCGACTTATAGACCGCTACCTACTAAGCTAGTGAACAAATATTTATACTAAATTCCAAAACGTACAACCAACACTCGAGGGGCCAATTTATCCCAACGCTATGCTATACGACCACTTTTAAACACATTCCGAACACTTACAGAATTGTAATTGTAAATTTAGAAATAAAGGTCCCTATAACTCTCAAGGATTCCCACAGGGAGCGCCGACAACCAATGATTTATCTCTCGCCCGCTTAATTAATACGAAACGAGAGAATATTTATATCCCTCTCACACTTATACAAATTCTCGCTTAAACTATCCCCATCTCTGTCTGCTTAACCGTAAAATGGTATTGAGACATCATTTGCCCCGTGATATATGGGGTTATTCAGATACCATTTTTTTCTTTTTCGATTCTGTTTACTTTAGAAATTAGTGGGTTAACGCAGCGCACCGATTTATGTCGCTACAATAATTCTATATGTAAATCGGATGTATTTCATACTTACATGTGTAATAGGATTAGAGATTTGTAGAACAAAATGAGTAAAGCACGTCCATAACTTAAGAATATAATAATTTATGGCACCCTTTTGTTAAGTTACCTACTTGTTTATCGTAATTGGTTTGATTTTAAATTTTACTAGTAGACGCCGCATGGTTTTACCAGCGTGGTTAACGTTCCCGTAAGAATACGGGGATAAATTATAGCCTATAGCCTTCCTTGATAAATGGGCTATCTAACACTGAAAGAATTTGCAAATAGGACCAGTAGTTTCTGAGATTAGCGCATTCAAACAAACAAACAAACTCTTCAGCTTTATAATATTAGTATAGATTATAGCAAACTCCCTGGTTCTCCCTTTTAACACAGAAAAGAGCATACCTTCGTTGACATCCATATTTTATCTGAACAGCTGCTTTTCTTTTTTATTATTCTTTAAACGTTAGCCCTTGACTACAATCTCATTTGATGGTCAGTGGTGATGCAATCTAAGATGGAAGCGGGCTAACTTGTTAGGAGTAGGATGAAATCCACACCAGTTTCGGTTTCTACACGACATCGTTACAACTCTAAATCGCTTGGCGGTATGTCCTTGTCGGTAGGGTGGTAACTAGCCACGGTCGGAGCCTCCGTCCAGCCAGACCTGGACAAATTAAGAAAACCTCAATCGGCAAAGCCGGGGATCGAACCCAGGACCTCCGTTTTGTAAATCCACCGCGCATACCACTGCACCACGCATTGGCGTATCTGGGATGGGCCTGCATATTACTGAACAGAGTCGACACTGAATATAAAAATTTCGTTAGCAATATTTGTAGACGCAGACCTCTGAATCAGCTCGACTTATTTATTATTTTTTCTTTGTATCTATGGTAGGTATCAGAAAAGGTCTTATTATATTTTTCAAAATGTTTATTACTTATAGGTTTTTCTTTATTATAAGTTGTAATTGTTATTATTTGATATTTTAAATGATATTTTGTGTAAAATTATTAGTATTTCGGCGTCCATCGTAGAATTTCAAATTGGTAGCCCAGTATCCTAGGGTGGGCACTGGACTATTCTAGGGTGGGCCCGGAATTTGATTTGTTCTATCAAGGTTTAAATTTCCTCACCCTACTAATACTATGAAGTATCCATAAAGAACTGGCTGCTATTTATAAGTAACCCTCACGTAGGTATTTTACAAAATATAATTCATATTTTTTTTGGAAATTAGGTGTCAAAAGAGCCTTGGAGGTTTGTTATCAGCGCCGAACGAGGGGCCGAAGCGACCCCGCGCCTAATTAGAGGAGAACCTTTTGTGCGGGCGCGCGCAGCGTTAAACCGATGTTGACATCGCGCGGGTTGAACTGTAGGGTTGGCAACAAGGAAAGGAAATACCAAAATCTTTTAAAAATTGTAAGAAAATAGTTTCAACTGTAGATGGCGTGCAATTTATTGATGCAAATACCTACCTAACATAAGTTAAAGCAATGTATTAAAAAACATTTACTTTGTCGAGGTTACTACACCATTGAAGAGTTCATAATGATAAAGAAGCTTGGAGGCCATTGGATCAGCTTCAACCTCCACACACGAAGTAAACTAAAAGAAATTTTAATGTTCTTAACAATTGTAAATCAAATATTGTATTATTTCTTTTTTCAAAAAAGCAACTGTTGAGTTTCTTGCCGGCTCTACTCAGCAAAACCTGCCTTCCGAGCCGGTGGTAGTCTTTACAAATAGTCAAACCTGACGTTTCAAAAGTGCTTGTTAACTTTGCCTATTTGAAATAAATGAATTTTGATTTTTTTTTCGGGGTTTTCCAATTTGTATGTACTCGTATATTGCCTAACCTAGTTAAATAAAGTGTTTGCCTATATTACTTATTGTTGATTTAATTTTAATTTATACTTAAAAACTACTACACAGCAGCTAGTAACTGCTGTGTAGTAGTTTTTTCAACCTTTTGGAAACAGTACCTACTATGAGTTTCGATGAAAAATATAATAAAATGTAAGGTAAATTATTTTCTCTTCAATACTCCTATTAAAGATCAGCATAGTATGCGATATATTATGTATATCCATATATTATATGTATATAATATGTATATTATTCATAAAATAGTGCATGTAAAATACTATACATGAATTCGAAGTTTATTATGCAGTTTGTAGTTGGCAGAATATTGTTTTATATTTTACTCATAGATTTGTGATTAAGGGTGGAATTTTCTCAAAAAATAAGAGACAAAACATTTCATATTCGCGATAGTTGACAACCCTAGCCGTGTCGCGTGCAAGCACAGATTAAACACAGCACAGACAAGTTGTAAGCCTAGACCGGTAAAATGAATGTATTAGGGAGGCACTTTGTCCGAAAAAAGATTAATCACTTGTATTCTTGTATTAATACATAAAAATATTAATTAGATAAATTAATAACGCCACACTGTGTCTTATTACCATTATTATTATTATACATTAGTTATAAGGTACTTATAACACGTCACGTTTTAATAAAGAGCCGTGTAAATTCTGAACGATTGATTGAAACCAGAAATTCTTATATTAAGTTCCTTCCTTGTGCAGTATTCCAAATTCCGAATTTGAATTTCGAGTTCGGTTATTATAAATATTTTTTCTAGTAACATTTGAATTGCATGGTTCAATGCATGCCTGACGCCTTGCTCTGTTTATACGAAATAAACTTTACTCTAAAACTTGGTGTATGTGTCTGTGATTAAATTTTTTGTTTGTGTGTTTTTTGTGTTTTAGGAAGTGCTATAGTTATTTACATGATACTAAAACATAAACAAGCTTTTTTTAAAAAAATCCGGGCTACTTATTGGGACGACTGTACTAATTTTAATAGGACTTTCACTGGAAGACGAAGAAAGTTATTGAACAACAGGCAATCCTGAAAAAATTAATTTACGTGGATGAAGTCGCGAGCGTCCACTAAAAATGAATATAAATCCAGCTTACACACCTCTGATAGATTAAATACTGATTGAATTGAACAATAAGAAAGCAAAACAAAATAAATAATGTACACAAATATTCTCTTCATCCTCAAGTACTGATATCTAAGTCACAGTAGATATAACAAGTCTAAGTTCTTTGTATTGTGTCATTTTGACCGCTTGGCTTTGGTTTTTGTCGGTATGATCCGTTGTATTTAACTAAATAAGATATCGATTTTATATTTTAACGGGTAGGTATACCTAGTTCATAAAACTAAAAAAACATTAAAAGTCAAGCAGTCCCATGTCTAAAATAAGTATAACTTGAATCGACAATTTGACCACTGCGATCTTTTTAGTGTTAACATTAAGTTAGATCGCAGTCAATATTCTTTTCTATTCTTTAGTCTGATACTAGCTATCTGTGTTATGATACCAGCGCGCGGTTTCACCCGCGTTGTTCCCGTTTCCGTAGGAATATGGAGATAATATATAGCCTATAGCCTTCCTCGATAAATGGGCTATCTAACATTGAAAGAATTTTTCAGATCGGACCAGTAGTTCCTGAGATTAGCGCGTTCAATCAAGCAAACAAACTCTTCAGCTTTATAATATTAGTATAAAATTCTAAGTTAATTAATTTATTTAAAATTTAGATTTTATTATTTGTTTTAATCTTTATAAAAGTAATTGTAAATAAATGTGATTAAATAAATATATAAATATCCTGAGGTAATGAGTATTATAAAGGTATCTCAGAATGCCTGTTAGTATAGATCTCAAAAAAAAAAACCATACCATAATCCGCG